>NW_017100421.1:115258-117222 GCF_001263275.1 Habropoda laboriosa
TAGGTCTCTTTAAAAAACATTATTGGTATAATGTATAAATAATATTGCAACTGTAAAATATCTATAACGAAAAGAAATAACTTTCCGTTTGTTATAGAAAGTTGCACAGAAATTCCATTTGACAGAGCATGAAAAATTTGCGCGCCTAGTTATTTTCATTGCGATTGGGCCCGATAAGGGTCCATCGATTAGATTGGTCCAAACCGAAGGGAAACTGGTCCTAGAGTTAGCGTACACTATACGGTTGGCGAGTTATGTGTTCTACTTAATTTATGTCGTATAGACTTGCCCAGTACTTAACTACCTTGCCTGGAATGCGGCGAGGTTGTTTTGTTTTTCTTTATGAAAATGCTTTCGCGGCTTTATTAATGTTTCTATTTCAATTCGTCGATAAATCTGAATAACGAGAAGTAACGTCGACAAGTTACACCAGATGTAAAAATCAAATTGAACACATACCGTGGTATAATGATTAAAAATGTGCTACTGTTGGAATAAACGATATTCAAATATACATTGAATAATAAGTATGTAACATGTTTTAGCTATAAAGAGATTAAATGTAGTTGTTAATCATGAATATTATTTAAAAAATGTGAAATTAGTGTGTTTATACTGTAATTTGCAGCTGTAAATTTGAGACAATTTTATGCATTATTACATTTCATTGTTTCCACATATTTTTTTTAAATAAAACGTGTTTCCACAGTTAAAACAATTTTATGTATTATTACATTTCATTGTTTTCACGTATTTTAATAAAAATGTGTGGACACTCGTCTTATTTAAATAAAATATTTTAAATAAAATGCGACACTCAAACGGGATGCTTCAAGTACCACATTTTAGGTAATCTTCTGCAGCTTCTAAATACAGGGTGTCCAAAAAGGTCGGAGCCAAACTTATGCTATGTACACGTGTTAATGAAGTGGAATAGATTAAAAAAATTCGTATAAAATTATGTCTGAAAATGTTTTACTGAAAAGTTATAAGCATTCAAAGATTTTTATCAATTGTTATGGCAGTTCTGATAAATGTTCGAAATTTCTTCCTTCTGCAAGAATGCAGGCTTCCATAACGCCTCTTGGCTTCTATTTACGGGGTCGCGTAAAACAATTGGTTTAGGAAAATAACTTATGACAGAAACAGAAGATCAGTTTTGAGAATGTATTCAAAATGCATCTACTACTCTTTATAATACAGCAGAAATATTCCAAAGAGTTCGACGAATGGAAGCTTGCATTCTTGCAGAAGGAAGAAATTTCGAATATTTATCATAACTGCCGTAACGGTTGATAAAAGTCTCTGAACGCTTGTAACTCTTCTGTAAAGCATTCTCGGACACAAGTTTATATGAACTTTCTTTACCTACTCGACCTCGTTAACACGTAGCATAATTTTTGTCCCGACCTTTTCGGACACCCGGTATATAGAATTCTACAAATCATCAAATATTGAAGTGTGTGTCGCACAAAAATCCTGCGTAATGGAAAGAAACAGATTGCACATACATATAAATTCAGCATAAAGAATTCTATTAAAATCACATATTAAACCTTGTGTAACAAAAAACGTATAATTTTCTAGACCAGTTTAATCTGACAAGAGAACATCTCGAAGTGATAATCACCGATTTTAATTAAATTCTGGTAGTTTAATGCGATTCTTGTATTTAGAAGAAGCCGATACAACTAATTTCGTAAAGTTTATATGATTTAATTTATGAAAATTTCATGATTCGATAATTATTTACTTGAAACTCAATTTCATCCAATTTCGCGCAACACGTGTTTGCCTTAAAGCAATATTTTCTTTAATACATTTCATAAATCCCATTATAGCAACAGCGATTACTTCTGATGAATCTATAATTCCGCAAATAAGCTCTATAAAATGATTAATTTTATCATTTAACAATATTCAAAAGGATGAATGAATTAGTAATATTGATTACGAATCAATTT
>NW_017100421.1:117290-119970 GCF_001263275.1 Habropoda laboriosa
TGATAAGTTTATTTGAATTTGAATAAATTGATTTTCTACATTTGTACCATTTATTATTATTATTCCTAATTCTTATCAATCTATTCCTTCTCCAGTAATAATCTTTCGAATTATTTTCATTGAAATAAGTTAGACGGAATTTACATCGTCAGTATTAAATAAATATCAATCTAACGACATTAAATGTCGACATAAAATTTCCACGAAGCGGTAATGAAACAGTAAGTTCGTCATTTCGATTAGCAGACTCGCGTAGTCGCGTGAAACAATACAGCGGACGTGCTGATGTGTTCATCACTACGATGATTCCTGGAATAATCCTTCCGGAACACCTTCCTGCATCATTTATCGCTTCTGCAAGTAATTGTTGAGTAGCTGAACTGATCATTCCGTTTCGCCCCATCCTACGCGGTTTTCCTACGATTATTCTGTCGTACACGCGTGACATTAAGATTACAGTTCCGGTTCTTCTGCAAACTTATGAGATCATAGCTATTTCCACTGTTGGAAAAATTAATTAATAACTGGAAAATATTAAGCGTCGTAAATTTAGTAGGAATATTCGAAGCGGAACATGAGAAAATTGCATGAAAATTTATGTCCACTTGTTTTTAATGTTAGTATGTTTTTTATTAAGGGAGAATTCTGGTTTTGAACTTTCAAAACATCAATTTTTTTTTTGTTGCATTTTCTTAAAGTATACGTATTCTAGAACATGTGTGCAAAAAGATTTGTTTGAATTCGTAAAATTAATTTAGATGTAAGCGTTTGAAGGATGCAGTCGTAACGTAACGAAATGGATAAACGAATCTTCAAACGCGTTTTTCTCGAAACCTCATTTTTCGAAACGGTTTACACGATATCTCAAGTTCTAGTTTATCGATTGACGCGAAATTTGTAGAGAATCTTCAGCACACATCCTGTTATCGCACGAACGAAAATTTTTAACATCCGTCGTTTTTTTATTATTCTTTTAACACGCTAAAGACGGCAAAATGTGAAAAAAATCGATAATCTAAATTCAAAATGCTGCCGTTTTGTAAATAATCAATATTTTTATTCTATTTTGGTTCAACACTATAGCTAGATTTATACTATCTAAGATTCCTCCGCATTTTTTTACTTTAGATCAGCAGAAGACCCGGAATCATGTGAACAGTCAACACACTTTTTGTAAAGCACACTCTATAAAACAAATTATAACTCGTGTAATTTTGATCGTTTTTACTTCAACAAAATATATGAACTACTTTAAATACCCATAAATGTATGTGCAATACCCTAACGCAAAAAGTTTAATGGTTCTTTTGAAAAAAAATTCTAAAGATTGCTTAAAAGATTAACTCTAGTGCGTTCTTCCATTTGACTACACTTTTACAGTCTCTGGGTCAAAAAAGACCCAAATACCTTATGCGTAACAATTTTTGTCACCAATACGCCATATGAACCTAGAAAATGAACACTTAATATAACGTTAAAGGAACACAAACTTGATAACAGCAAAAGCTATTATGAAAATAAGAAGGCAATGGGTCAAAAAAGACCCGAAGTCCGCACCAGGGTTAAGTCGTTGCATTGGCATAGTTAAATACCGGTAATATTATGTTATAACGTTATCATTGAAGTATAGACACACACTATACGAAATGTTTATTGTGAAAGTGGCGCGAGTCCATTTTACCTTTGTGTGGAGATATTTAAGGATTTGCATTTCAGTCGATTCAAAAATATCGATAAAGTCTACCAAGTTTGTCAACGTTTCTACGAATTTAAGTGTACGTAAATTCATTATATAAACGATTTTTATGAGAATTAACGAAACCCACATTAGTTTTTTGGTCATAAATGGAGTTACACCATTTTGCACAATTATTGAATTGTAAAAATCGTTGAATTTTAATTATTTAAATTTCAGTTTCGCTTGAACTACGCTGCTTTAAACCGGTTTCGTTTATAAACGAGAACAAGAAACAAAATAATATTACACCCAATTCTGTTTTTACACGGTTTTCATTTAATACGGTCCAGAAAAATAAATTCAATTTCCTTTTTACACATTTTCATTCGATGTTCCGAGCGATGATAGTGATTTTGAACCAGTTTTACGCAAGATGTTATACGATGAAGGCAGTTTTCATCACTATCACTGTTTTCAATTTTCAATTCCTGAATCTGTGACCATTTTTAATTTACATATGTTACTTTTACTCGAAGAATTCAATTGCCTTTTGTTTTTATAAAATAAACTGTGCATGAATATACATACAAATGAAATTTGGCTTTTTATAAACACTCTTAATAAAGGTTTTTTTGCATGAATCCTTTTATTTTAGCTATTTTTTACAGGTTTTAAGGATATGGAACCAATCCCCTATTTTTCTATGTATGTACACGATGTCTTTTTTTACACGGTTTTTTTCTGGAACGTATCTACCGTGTGAAAACAGAATTGGGTGTATTTATTCTTAACCCTTTCGCGACGGCGGAACTAGCCATCGGTACGCCACTAACGAACGGGTCGTCGTGCCGTTAGTGACACCATACGCATTAAGAGTGTCTCGCGTTTTTTCAAATCTTAGAGGATTTCGTTGGAACAGCAGAGGACTTAAGGGTGTATCGGATAAAGGGAATGTTGTCGAGGCCTTGTTCTGTATTTTAAAATAAATCTTCACTTTGAGTT
>NW_017100421.1:120364-129161 GCF_001263275.1 Habropoda laboriosa
AAGCTATGGGAAAGTTAGCCCGAGTCATGGAACATTGATCGATTCAACGATATGAATACAAAAGCAGCTTTTTCAACTTCTTTCCTCGGAAATGTGCATGCGTTAATGAGAAACTCGGCAGTATAAATTTTAACGAATCTTATATTATGTTATAAAGAATTCAAACACATTGATCCAGCGATAATTGTTCAAATACACTACCGGCCAAAAGTTTCGAATCACCTTCCACTTTTCATCGATATTAAATCTGCTGCTAATTTTTTATAGATTTGAAGTTTATCTCAATTCTACATTTATCAAAGCGATAAAAGATTCTCAAAGTTGCTGACTTTCTTCTGGAAATTTTTGTGTAAATTGCAATGCTCAGTGATTCCAAACTTTTGGCCGGTAGTGTACATTGGAAAATTTTCATAGAAACCTAATATTAAATTAACCCTCTATGGGCCGAATATTTTTCTTGACTGTAAAAGAATTTGTGTGACGTAAAATTAGCAACTATCGACCTATAAATACAGAATAACAGTGAATTCAGCAGTTTCAACAATTTTATCATAACGAATACATATTGTAACTTTGAAGTAACAACGGTTATCAAGAAAGTTACTGATTAATAAGGAGACATTGTACAACAAGACGTTTATGCCATTCTGTGGAAGAAAGTTCAATTATTTAATAAAATATCGATATATTAGTATGTGACTTGAAAGTTACACATAGAGGGTTAATTGTATCTTTATGTGCGGAAAAGGACAGCACTTCACTTCTATAAATTGAATTCCAAAATAAGTAAATAAAAATGAAAATAAACATAAAAAAGCGCAATTTTTAACATTTAGCAAACAAGTGTTAGGTAATGCAACGATGCACCCAAAAAATGCAAATGCACTTTTTTTTTTAAATGGAATTGCATCTTTTTTTTTACTCATATCAATTCTTTGGAACATTCTGCGTGAAAAGGTATTAGGGTACAATGTTTGAAAAGTCACTATTTCGCGAGATATCACATTTTTTATCTCCCTCCTAACCTAAATCCTCTTGACTTCCTTTTATGGGGTTACCTCAAAGATAAAGTGTCTTCACGTCCATTTGCTCCTGTGGAAGACTAGAAAGAACGAATTAACCTGCATTGTTTAAACGTGAACAGTGACTACGTTAATTTTATTATGAAAAACATAAAGAAACGATGTACGAAATGATTATTATGCGAAGGCGAAACGTTCGAACATCTTATTTAACCCCTTGACATAAATTCTGGTCAAGATGTGACAAAAACAGTTCTATTAGTAGCAAAAATTAATTTTAATTGCAACTTTCGTTTTAATTTATAAAACTGTGGATTCCCAAATGTAATTCATCTATAATAATTTAGTTTCTCTTACTTAATACAGTAGATACAGAAATAGTAAATAGTCAGCAAAAAATCATAAGTTAATCATAATCAAATAGATAAAGGACTTATCAAAAATGTGAGATATCTCACGAAATTTTGGTTTTTTAAACATTGTACCTTAATACTTTTTCACGCAGAATATTCCGAAGAATTGGGACGAGTGAAAAAAAGATTCAATTCCATTAAGAAGAAAAGTGCATTTGCATTTTTCAGACGCACTGTTGCACTTGCGAAGAAAGTGAAGTCGTAGGAAAACAGACATTACCATACCATTCAACGTTTCCCTCAACAGTTTTTCTCTATCGCTTACCAAATTCGAGATATAACGCGTGCCAATTGCGCGAAACAACCTTGTACAGTAAAAACTGAGAGCACGTGACTAATTACCATTTCCACCGCAAGATTTAGAAATGTAACAGAAATTATAACAGAATATCTGTTATTGCTCGTGGTTGTGGCGATGAACTTTCGAGCTTTGTGGATGTTTGCACGGTGTTGTGCCGTCTAGATACTGGTTTGAAGAACCACCCAAATGATTGGGACTTGTAAAAACTGATCTATGGTATCGCGTGATGTGAGTTGGTTGCTCCTTGGGTCTCCTTGTTCATGGTGATTGAACGACTACTCGACGACTCAACTCTCCGACGTCGCGTCTCGGACGTCCTGAGAGGGATTTTTGTTGGGACACGCTGATTGGGTAATGGTTAACGATTGCATTTGCCAATCAGCGTGTCTAATATCGTCTTTGCCGCCCTTAGCGCGCTGTCACCTTGGAAGGGCGGGAGATGGTCGCGAGGGGTGGGCGGAAGGTCCCAAAAATCTGGAATTTCCTCCGGGTGACTAATCGGCAAGCGGGCCGTTCGGAAATTCGTGGTTTATCGTATGTTCGTAGGCTATTGAGCGCGGGGGACACAAATTACTAAAAATCTAGCAAAGCAATTCTAGTGACCCTCGCAGGATGTAATTAGACCCGTGCAAGCAATAAACGAAAATCCTGAACTCAAAAGTAACCGTTCCCGGTCGATCGTGCCATAAACCGTTTCTACAGAAAACCTAACAATATCAGTCGATAGCTAATCACCGATCGAAGACTAAGGAAAGATTAAGCAGTGTAATTGCGAGTAGAAATGTGGAATCGTAAGTCAAGATTTAATCGTTCGTTTATGATGTTTCTCCAATGAATGGGTTATTAAGTCGTAAATAAAGTTAGCCAGCTGAAACTGAAATTCCAGTTTCAATATTCCCGGCGTTACTACTTACAATTAGATACGCGAGCGGATTATTAAGGAAAATGCTCCTTTTACTTCCTTATGTCATGCCAATATTTATTAATATTACTTACTCTTGTTGTTGGTAAAAGAAGCCTCGTTAGAATTTATTTCGCGTTGCGTAACTTTAACAGAGAAAGTAGCGAATAAGTAATGTTTCCGTTGTTTTATTCAGAAACATAACGTCTACTATTAGCACAGAGAAAAATAATTTACAGTTATTTGTTAATAATTAAAGAAATAAATGTGAACGCAAAGATATATTTTGCATTATGGAAGAAATATTTTGAGTGACGTTTCTTCTACTTGTTTGGAACCAAGAAACTACAGTAGTGAACACATAAGCGTCCGCAGTCGGTCCCAACTGCGGACGCTTAAATGGGGAGGTGACTTCTGCGAATTTAATTAAACGAAAGAGAGGAGATATGTCTGAGTGGGATACCGGTATATCAAGTGTCAGTTGTTCACATTCAGGAGTCGATCTCCACTCCGAAGTCCCATTTCCAATAATTGGTGGGGATAGCGACGGACGCTTAAGTGTGCAAAAATGCGGACGCTTATGTGCACACTATTGTACAGTATATTCTCCACAAGTGTCAGACCGCAAGGAAGATAAACCTGACACTTGTAGAGTCAGGGACTACGTTTTCGAGCCTCGCGCCCGCCTTTGTAGTTTGACACAAGTGTCAGACCGCAAGGAAGATAAACCTGACACTTGTAGAGTCAGAGACTACGTTTTCGAGCCTCGCGCCCGCCTTTGTAGTTTGCCGAACGTAGACAAGGACAGCGAATAAAAGATAAGGATGAAACGTCAGTCGGGGCAACCAAGCGATTTAAATATCAACTTTTTAAATTTTACTACTGTAATTTGTATTTGCCTTTGTAGCATTGTTTGTACAATAGATATTTTGCTGAGTTCTTAGGAACTGTGCGGAAATTTTGTTTCTGTTACATCGTTCTTTTTTTTTTTAGTTTCATTATTAACAAATGAATGTGAATCATTTTTCTTTGTGCTAATAATAAATGTATTAATAAATCAATTTTCTTTGTAGAAATCAATAAATTACGTTTCTGAATAAAATAATGTAAATATCATGTATTTACTATCTTCTCTGTTGGAATTATGCAACGCTAAATAAATTCTAACGAGGTCTATGGAGATTTTTCTTAGACTGTGGATATTTATGCACTTAAAATATATTGAAATGTCCAAATGAAATATGTGAAATAGGAAAATTCTTTTTTTATTTTATTTAGCGTTTGAAACATCGTAGGAGGTTTATTTACGCTAAATAGGAAAATATGATATATGATCATATGGAAAAATATAACAATAAGTAAAAAAAAGGATGTGGGATATTTAATAGATATATTGAAAATGTGTCACAACTTTTGTGTGAACTTTTATTATTTAGTCATTACGATTGTAATTTAAATTACAATAAACTGCAAGCATCTTTTCGAGCTTTTTGCTCGAAAGTTCAGTAAATGATTCTGCTATTGTTCTCTTAATTTTGTGTCATTTCCGTAACTTTTTAATAAAGCTTCAAAAGACCTATGTTTGTATAACATTTTTTTCTAATTTCAACCCATGGAATATACTGACAACGTCTGGCCGTTAAAACCTGGGACACCCTGTATAATATTATTATTTATGGAGGTGGATTGCTTAACTTACTTACTTACATTAATTTACTTAACTTACTTTACTTACATTAACTTACATTAATTATTGTTATTACCTAATTAGTCTCGGTATAAAAAGGTAACAGAGCATTTGTACAAAGTTAAGAGGGTATAGTGTACACGTCTTGTCTCAATCTTAACTTAAGAAAATTATAAACTATTTGTTGATATAACTTTGATCGTGTAGGAACAATTTCCTTTATTTCTTAAACCTAATTACATATTATACGTCCTCGAGGATTTTAATTTCCTCGATACTTGTTAAATGTTAATTCAGGTAATGCAAGATTTCATCGATATTTTGTTTCCCTTACTGTTTGCGAAAGATATTTTACTTTGCACAGGGTATTATGCAATAGTCGCGTATAGAACTGTGTAATTGTAGCCACTGTGATATTTATAACTGTATACACAAATCCTAACTGTAAATCTCGACTAGGTGTCTATGAATACATATATAACAACTAATTGCTAGCAAGATGACGATATTCAAGAACGATTCTAACTAATTTTGCTGACATTACGTTTAGAGATTTGCATACTTAGAAAGTAACTATAAGAACCGTTATTTCGTCAAATATGCTGTAAGATAATTGTACAGCGCTATCATCTCGCTATACTCGCTGAAGAAAATTATACCAACTTTTTTTACTGTAATAATTAGGGATGGGTTTCTCGAAACGTCGAAACCTCTCGAAACTCAAGAAAGTTTCCAGTTTCGAGAATTCGAAACTTTGCACTTTTTCCGTGGTTCGAAACTCTCGAAACCTCAACACTCCTCGAAGCCCAAGAAGGTTTGGAATTTTCGAAATTCGAAATCAGTCACCGATGAAGAGGATTATTTCAACTATTAACAAGTATAATAAGTAGGCTGCGGATTTTTATGAATATAATTGAAAAAATAGAAGCTAGATAGGCAATTATTTTATTTACTAAATATTATATTATAGTGAATACTATATTTTTGGTTTATTTATATATTTGTGCTTTTTTCTCTCTCTTCTTGTTTTTCGTCGCATCAACTACGAAGTTATTAGCGACGTTGAACAGCTTGTGTTGTTTCGCTATATTTTGTAGGTTAGGTTTGTTTCTTCGACGAAGTCAAGTAAGTAAAGTATTTTGTCGTTTGTTGGATTATTAGGAGGAATGAGTGTGTGTGTGTGTGTTGTAGTAACAGCAAAAATGATCAACATACTGAGACAGGTTAATATAAACATATACAGGGTGTCCCGTAACTTTGGGAACATCCGGAAATGGGGGGTTGCTGGGGTGACCCTGAACAACTTTTTCCTTATCCAAAATGTAGTTTGAAGCTTCGTTTTCGAGTTATTAACGAAAAACACTGGCCAATCACAGCGCCCGTAGAGCCAGCGCTCAGGGACGGGCGAATAGAGATTCACCCCGCGCGCTATCGTGAACGGCGCGTACGCGTGACTTCTCGGTTATCGATCGCTGTCAAAAAAATTTCACTTTGCACCGCTATTTTTATAAGGCTTAGAGAAATGGTTTTTTGCCGTCATTCCGACGTTTGTATAAATTTTTGAAAAAACTGCAATTAGTCGGAATCGCGAAGAAAATAGCGAAGGTCGTTTTTACAACTTTTTTATCTGAGCTCGTAATGAAAATTTAAAAAAATACGTTTTGCTGATCTACGTCAATTATACACACGCTGAAAATTTCATCGAAATCGGTTACGGTCGCACGTCCCTGAGCGCTGGCTCTACGGACGCTGTGATTGGCCAGTGTTTTTCGTTAATAACTCGAAAACGAAGCTTCAAAGAACATTTTGCTAAAGGAAAAAGTTGTTCAGAGTCACCCCAGCAACCCCCCATTTCCGGATGTTCCCAGAGTTACGGGACACTCTGTATATGCGTATAGAAGAATAACATAGTAACCATCTTGGGTGGACGCTGATATGCTTCTTTTCTTCTTTAGCGTCTTGTCGATCTTTTATGATTGCGTAGAGACGTGCCTTCCTCGCGTATAAAAAATAAAGAAGAGTTTATAATGAAAATATCATGTTTTAATTTATTACCTAAATTCAATATTGTTCTTCAGATTTTCTTTAAGAGGGTGTTCCAGTTTGTATTAGGTTATACTTTGAGCAGGCCAGTATTAGATGATATTTGTGCTAATTATGCGCATTCTGTGTATTTTTGTACCTTCAAATTTTCCATAATTGGGCAAAAATCCGCTGTCTAGTAATAAGAATTCAAAAATAAACGAATTTTTCTAACAAATTTAATTAAATGCGCAAAAATCCGCAGTCTAATAATAAGAATTCAAAAGTAAATGAATTTTTTGACAAACTTTATAAAACTGATAATCCAAACTGTTCAATTTTACAGGAAAGGTAAATGTATATTACACAGTTTAAGTGCAGCCACGTAGCATATGGCAACACTATTTTAGAAAACAGTCATCTATTACTGGCTGTTTACAATTAGCGTTGGAATCAAGCTGGTGGCACGCCTCTGTCGCAAATTTCTCACTAACGGCGCAACTAACTTCGCTGAATGAGCCGTAATTGTGGTGGCGATTTAATTCATCAAACAAGATCCGGGCTTTGGCGAAGGTATTCATCGCGGTCACAGTTAAATACACAGACCTCCTTCGGTTTCTTCCACGAAATTCCATTATGCTTTACTATGAAACGTATGAGCACTGCTGCACACATGTTTGTGAATGACGAAAACGACAATTCTGTTCTTTACCACGTTTCTGACATGATGTGCTCGGTAACTATGATCTCCGAGAAATCTCATATTCCACATAATTTATAATTAGACAGTTACAGCTGATTAAGATACAGCTCTCCATTTTAGGTTGTTTAATTTTTTCGCTATATTTATTTTTAAATGTCGTAAGATAAATAAAAATGATTTAAATTGTAACTTATCTTTTCTTTTTAAGATAAAAATTTTATCGTACAAAGGGTATTACGTATATAAAAAAACGAAGTATAATTTTAATAAATTTTAATAATAGCTTCATTTTTTGAATATTTTTAAATTTTAGTGTCAAAGCCCTTGATTGATGCTTACCTTTTTATATTTAAAATAAATTTTCTTAATAATTAGGCTTAACACCATTAAATGACAAAAATTTCTATGGCCATTGAATAATAAATCATTTATTCCAGAAGTCAGTGTGATTAACTCCATATTCTAAAGTAAATCGTTGTAGTAATGTAATTGAAACGCTTGTAAGAATTTAGCTAAGTAATTTTTCAATGCAACGGTATAAAAATGATTAATATTAATATTTATATTTGATGTGTATAACTTCATCGATTTTCTCTACTTTTGTTTTGTGGAGTTAACCGATTTCGCAAATAAGCGACTCATATATTACTTCTAATAAAAGTGGAACGATATTCAACGCTTTACTCTGCAATATAATTTATGGAGAAAATTGCAATTCAGATATAACAAACACGAGTTTCACTCATAATAAAATTCAATTTTAACTTTAGCTTTGATGTACCAAATATAGATCTACCAAACGCAAATTAGGTAGGTATATTTGAACATTTTTCGTGTGTCACAGTATCCATCACAACTATAAATGGTTAACTCTGACAGACGTAGTCACTAAAAGAGTTATAATACTAACAGTCAGTGTTCACTCTATCAAATATACGCGTTTAAGTTTGCATTAGAAAATTTTAACTTGTGATTAGGCTTAAATTGACTGCTTTTTTTTAGAAATGGAAAGAATAAACTTCTTTCCTTAACTGTTAAACTATACACGATGAAATTTGTATCGTTAACGTTAAAAATTTGAACGCTTTTTGTTACGACCAAGTATTATTAATAAACAACCATGATCGTGTAGTACTCGGAATTACAAGTATGGCCTAAAATATGTATTAATTAATATTCGCTGCAAATGTGTGTAAAAGTGGCCTAAGGCATATATTTTTCGTTTCGAGATATTCAAAATTTTCTCTTTAACTGTATTAAAAATATTTTTCGACACTCTTGTGATATAACTCTTTTCTATGAAAATATCGACGCAACACAAAATAAGTGATAAATTCAATTTTTTCAGATTTTTCACTTACAAGGGAACTTCGGTAACTCGAAAATTCCGACTTTTTTTAAAACTTTGCAGGTTTGTTTTATAATTAATAAAGACAAACATACACATCGTTCAAAGTGCAATGATGACCGCACAAAAAACACGTATCGATTCAAACTATTTATTATTTGATAAGTTTAACACATTTAGCATACACTCGCGGCCCACAATGGGGGCGTCGCCGGCGTGGTACCGGTGACGCCTCGGCGGTGGTGAGGGGGTCCTGTTTACCCCCTCCGAGGTGGCGCCCCTCCCTTCGAGAACATCTGAGGGAGGGGCCAGGCATGGGGTGGGTCCGGTGGCGTTCGTTTCGAGATCCCGGGCCCACCCCGCAACGCAGAGGAAGGACCACCGTGGGGGTTTTAGCCGG
>NW_017100421.1:129176-130605 GCF_001263275.1 Habropoda laboriosa
GTGCCGATTCTTGAGAGTTTAATTTACGACCTCGCTATATCGTGGCCCCAACTATACACTACCGGCCAAAAGTTTGGAATCACTGAGCATTGCAATTTACACAAAAATTTCCAGAAGAAAGTCAGCGACTTTGAGAATTTTTTATCGTTCGAATCAATTGATATGAGATAAATTGATAAAAGTAGAATTCAGATAAACTTCAAATCTATAAAAAATTAGCAGCAGATTTAATATTGATGAAAAGTGGGAGGTGATTCTAAACTTTTGGCCGGTAGTGTATGTATTTGTATTTATTTGACATACTTTTCGATACGACAGAAAATTCGAAATTTTTCAAGTTAACGGGATGGAAGAAATATATCAATTTAATAGCATCGTCAAAAGTCGTTAAATTTTTACTATAAACATCTTTTTATATCTACTATAGTTTTAAAGATGTACAGGGAAAAAGGGTAACACTTATCTTCATTCAAGGCCTGTTTTCACTCCGAAGAACCGAAAAAGGTCTAAAAAAAAATTGATACTTCTCTCGAGGTCCTCATCAAACCTGCAGAGTTTCAAGAAAATCGGAATTTTCCCTGGTTAGACAATTTTCATAATTACCAACGCAAATACGAGTGACTTGATATACCGATAATTGTCTTAATAATGAATTGTCCTCACGCCAGATGCAGCAAAGACAAGAGAACCAATGAATCTAAAAATATTTAGTCGTTATTTCGACGGACGAACAGCGTCACTATCCCATCTGCAGCTCCACTTCGCCAGACGTGATTATAGGAAAGTATTTAAGAAGCGATCGATATGCCAGGTATCGATCGTCAAGTTTGCCGACGAATGAATTATGCGAGTTGGCTGCGAACGGTTTGAATATTGATTTTTCCGAAAAGAACGCCGGTTATATTGAAAACGTGTAAAGTAAAGGAAGCATTTTAATTCAGATTTTGATTTATTTGCTAGATGATGGAGGAATGCTTTAACCTTTTGCGGTCCTGTGTCGAGTCAGACTAATGGCTTATAGTTAGGCATCTCCAGGGCTCACAATTATTGAGCTTTTGCTCTTGCTTGGACTACTTCTGCATCTACTTTTGTTCGTTAATTTATGTTCAGAAAATATACTTTTTATGGCGTATTAGGAAAAGGGTACAGTTGAACCAATTTTACCTGGCAATGCACCATTCGATAGCTTACCAAAAGAAAATATCGTATACGAAGTTTCAACCCTCTATCTCAACCGAGGAGGGTAGTTACAGGGTACAATAAATTCTCTACAAGAGTCAGTAAGTTTGGATTCTACAAGTGACAGTATAGATGGTCCTACGCCTAGGTCTGCGTCATTGCTGCGCCCATGTTATCTCGCTCGCTGTCAGTCAAGCGTGTAACGCTAAACCAGTCGGTTTCCTTTACGAGATTACACGGCTCGACAAAT
>NW_017100421.1:139435-146759 GCF_001263275.1 Habropoda laboriosa
GACTTCAAAAAAGTAAATACTCTTTTTCTAAATTGAATTTTAACTAAATTTAAACTAAACTACTAAATTTAACTAAATTAAAAATAAAATGGCGATAGAAGCATTAATACTGGGGCGATGAATTGTTTTCACATGATTTCAGATAATACAGGGTGGACATAACATGGTTCAAGGAGAGCTTTAAGATGATTGTACCAAATTTTTTGTCAACCCTTTTTTTTCCAGAGTTATCAAGGTCACCTTCAGTTTTTTACAGGTAAACCTACAATTTTTTTACACCCATCTTTTAGGAGATGCTGAGACGAATTCGGCAAGCAGCATAAAAAGTATTTCTTCTTCATCTAAACCAAAGAAACATCAAATATCATCTACCTTAATCGAATCGATGCTCAAAATGGTGTCCACTCGCGTAAACGGTTAAGAAATGACTGCTTAGTTCTTTCTACAACGTCTGCATTGATGGTTAAGCATTTCTCTTTATGCGGTGTATTGAAGGAAAAAGTTTATAAGGAACCTCCAACAACTCTGGAAGATATGCGACAGAGAATTGTATATGCATGCTTAACCATCAATGCAGACGTATTTTAATATTAATAGGTCATCCTGTAGATTCGTGTTGAATTTTCTAATTTAGATCAATATTTCCAACGAATTTCTAAATTTGATAAAAAAAGAAACGTAAGCGCCTTCTCATTCCGCAACTTTTTCCCACTTCTTTTGGTAAGATCATTTATGTCGTCGCTATAGTATTTCCTTGGATTTTCATTTAAATATTCTTCGCTCTCCCCACGAACTTACGAGATGACCTAATATGTGCATACAAGTCTAACGTTATTCCTGCTTTTCCGAGGAATCTTGCGTTAGCGTCTGCGTTTGTGCTTTTATTAACATAGGTTCCTTTTGATTGGTCAGTCGTTGCGCGTTGGCGGTGGGTGTCGTGCTTTTCTATGTGTGTGGGTGTGATGCTTCCTGGGAAAAGGAAATTGTTGTTAAAAAATATGCATGTCGGAAAAATGGTATATTTGTACGACTGGAAAGTTAGGTTAGGTTGAGTCTAACGCCTGTGGTGTTCGAGTCTCGAGGTAAAAGTATCGTAACGCCATTTAAGGGTTGTAAGTCATGTAGGTACTTACACCCGTCCCTCAATTTACGCGAATATCCGTTCCACGTGGATTTGATTTACGCGAATAAAAATCGCGTAAATTGAGTCTGTCGGTATAAAAGGAAAAATATTGGAAATAAGAGCTAGCAAAAGTTTTTCGCTGTAGGTTTTTCTCCTTCTTCAAGTCGATTCAAAATTTTCATTTTCATGTCCAAAGACATCGACTTTCTCTTCTTTCGTGTGATTGAAAGTTTGTTAGACATGACTGGGTTAAAATTAAAAAATATAAATTATAAATCTAAACAGTATAGTAACAATGTCGTCCTCTCCACGTCCAAAGTCGCACTGTTCGCTTCCGCACTACGGCCCAGCGGCCAAAGACAACGCCTTGTGCGGGCCTAACGCAACAAAGTTTCTTTCCGCGTCACGCGCTCCGCCAACCGATCTCACGATACTGACTGTATAAAAGTGTGAATTTTAAAACTTATAGGAAAATATGTATGTACATATCTGACCGCGTAAACTAAGATCGCGTAAATTGAGGTAAATTTACCGCGTAAAACAAATACTCGCGTAAAAAAGTGCCGTGTAAATTGAGGGACGGGTGTAGTTAGTTATGAGGTGAAACGGTACCATAGTATAATACTTTGCAATATCATTAAATGGATACTATTGTAATACTTAATAAACGTAAACTAAGTTCAGAAAATCAAAATGTTTATATACAGGGTGTCCTGTAACTCTGGGAACACCCGGAAATGGGGGGTTGCTGGGGTGACTCTGAACAACTTTTTCCTTTACCAAAATGTTGTCTGAAGCTTCATTTTTGAATTATTAACGAAAAACACTGGCCAATCAGAGCGCGCGTAGAGCCTGCGCTCAGGGACGAAGAACAGAGTCTTCCATCCTGATATCCCTTTCGGTTTCTCTGCAGTCCCTTCGTCAAATGTTCCAGATTTCCGAATCTATCACTACACAAATCGCATCTCCTTCCTTCCTCCTCTTCCCAGTACTTGTTCCAGATGAAAATGTTTATATTATTGTAAATTGAAATCACTCCTTGAACATAAGAGTGATTTTAATATTTTCATTAATTAAACCATGAACCGGTGCGCCGCGAGAGATCCACAGGTGTGTCTATGATTTTGTAATACAAGCTGAAAAAAATTGAAAACGTAACGAAGAAAAATATTATTTGTTTTGCAAATCAGTCAAAAATGTATATACATATACATATACCTACATTTTTTTGTCAGATCGGCAAGAAAATATAATGTATATTTTTTGGTATATGATGTATTATAGAATTTTAATAATTAGTTTATGTGTGCCGTTAGAGAAAAAATGGATGCCTTGCTCTGACGATTAAATTATGTGACTGGCAACTTTTATAAGAATAATCGACCAGATCGAGGTTTCCTCACGTTTACAATTTTCTTTTTTTTTCATATAATATCAGCAATTAGAATTGGATTTTTTAGGCTAATGCGATGGCGTAAGAACCAAGCATTAGTGTCCTTTATGTAGCATGATGAGGGCACTTCCATTAACCCTTTAACCTATAACAACGAGTCAGGCTCGTGGCAGAGATTTTGGTCAAGATGTGACAAAAATAGTTATATTACTAAGAAGAATTGATTGTAATCCTAAGTTTCGTTTTAATTTGTAAGACTGAGTATTACTGAATGTAATTAATCTTTAACAGATTAGCTTCTGTTACCTGATACAGTACTGAAACAGTAAATGGCTGACGCTTAGGTGCACAGTTAGAAAAGAAATCATAGGTTAAGGGGTTAAAGAGTCCTATTCCTCATTTGAGGTCGATTGGCCAGTGTCTTTTTAATCTTCGGTTACATGTTTACAATTGCGGAGCAACAATGTTTCTTTCTTTCAAGTATCATTGCATTATAATTACGAATCGGAATTATCAATTTTTTGCTGCTTCCTTTAAGGTGAATATAATGGTAAAGTAAGTAGAATATTATTAACGATGATTAATCATCGAAGAGTTGTTAATAGCATTTTGATTTAGTAAAATGGTAAAAATGTATTCATACGGTCCCTTTGAGAATCTGTTATAAGTTCTTAATAAAAAATTGCAAATACTTTGAACATTGAAAATATCGAAAATTTAATTGCAAATTGTCTAAAGGGCAAAGTACAATTACATATATGTAAATTGTATCATCAGCATGAAAAATACAACATTTCTTTGTATTAGAGAGATTTGTTTTCTGATCCAATTATAATCAACTTTTGCGGAAAAGAAACGAAGTAACAGTTCCCTTCTTTATTGTTTCGTGATTACAGTTCAAAATTGCTACGCTTATTTTATGTTTAACGTGGTACATTTGTACATTTGCCAAATATTCTAAAAGTATGTCAAAATGTATGCATAATACACTCACATGTATTAAGGTAAATTTAAACATATTGAATATATGCTGGTTCATTGTACTTTAAGTGCATTACGAGTAGCGTAATTGAGAATTAATGAGAAAACATAATACAGGTTTTTGTTTACTTCATAACCAGTTTTCTATTTAATTTCAACAATGTATATACGTACATTGTTTCGTTGCCTCGCAATAATATGCTCAATAATTCTCAATTATTATTCAGTGTTTTTAATTATTTACACTTGAAATCTGTACTCATAAATTTTAGTTACAATAAATTCTGAATTCGTTTATTTATCTTCTTAATTTTAATAACATTCAATATCAATGTACTGTTTTAATTAATTAATACACTATTTATTTTTCAATTTACTTATTTTAAGTCGCATCAACCACTATAGTTGGATTATCAGCGACTCAGACTGTAGAACGGAATTTACAATTTTTGGGCGAAGATCTGTAACATACTAATAGCATTAACTTCTTTAATTTACATTTTAATTTTTAAAAAATTTCTAAATGTACCGTTTTATATTTCTTTTGGTCCCCTAGAAATCAGATCGTCATAGTCACTAGTCGGAATGTAAAATCACCGAATTTGGGACTTCAATGAACTACTTTGATTGTTATATTTTTTTGTATATAACAAAGTCGATATTGATTATTTTAAGTAGATTATTCAAGGTGCACAGTCTTGAAGCAGTTCCACGAAATTACGTTATAAGATTATACAAATATTATCGATGCAAGCCTCGTCTATTAATAACAGTGAAGCAAAAATAATAGTCAATTCGTAAGTCCTAATTCTAGTAGAAATATATTTAACGATTCTTAATTTATTTACTTACTTCATCTTTCCTACTTAATGGATTTTGTAACAACTAGCAACAAAGACGCCAAAAATTTCATTTTTCGCGAGAGGAAGTGAGAGGGACGACTCTCTATCCTCGTCGTCAGCCGAATAATCGCGAAGCGATAGAAGCTTCTAGAAGAAACTAGCTTGCGATCCGCGGTAGACTCGCGGTTTTACGCAGGAGTCTCGCGGTCTCGCGCGGGAAAATACTTAGCGACGCGTCTTGTTGATTAGCCGCGCTTCATTAGCAACGGTCAAATATAAATACCACGGCCGCGGACGCGGCCGGCATTCTGGCTGTACTCTGTTGGGAGAGAACGAGGTATTACCATCGGTCGCCCTTCAGAGTGGGAGAGTACGAAGCCTAGCTTTCGGACGCCCTTACAGCACAGGAGAGTACGGGGACTGACACCTGGGTCACTCTCTGGAGGAGAGAACGGCTGAACTATCCGCCGGTCGCCTCTGAGAGAGGAGAGTACAGGGAGGTTACCCGGACGCCTGAGGAAGCTCGGAGAGGATTACTTAGTACTTCTGTTGGTATGGAGAGAACGGCTGGGCTATCCGCCGGGCGCCTACCAGGAGAAGTGCGGGGGGACTCTCCGATCATACGCGTATCGCTTAAATATTGTGATAGGAGAGTACGAGAGCTATACCTGGGTCGCTCCTGGAATGGAAAGAACGGCTGGACGATCCGCCGGACACCTCCAGAGAGTAGAGTACAGGAGGCTCATCGGACGCCTTCCCACAATAATTGTTATGAATCGTTTTATCCGTTTCGTTAATGTTGTAACGGGAGAGTACGGCTGTTTAAAGCCGGACGCCCGAAAGCGAAAGCAACAGCTCGAACACTACATTGACTTGTTTAAAATTATTCTGTACCAAATATTTAACATGTACCGACGAAAAGGAGATAAACTTTTGTGTATTTTTCCCAGATACCAAAGAATATCCTATCAATCCAAATAACCTACAACAATTTAAAATTAGTAACACTTTAAACACTAGACGAATTTACATTTTCAAGCACAGATAATTCTTTTCGAGCTACAGAAACTTATTCCCTGATTAGCATTTTATTAACGAATTTTCTAAACGAGTTACGGAAAATCATTAACAATATATTACTGTAATAAATTTTAGCGACAATCCTTATATAACGAAAATTAAATGCATTAAATACAGTAAACAATATTTGTCAAATTAAGAATTTTGCTGTATTTATCGATAAATTTTGAAAATCATTAATAACATAGTAGTGCAATAATTTTTAACGACAATCCTTGTGTAACAGAAGGTTGCATAAAAATTGAATACATTAAACAATATTTGTCAAATTAAGAATTTCGTTGTGTTTATCAATAAGAAATATCTGTAAAAGAAACATGCACGCAAATATTTTACAATGCATTACTCTATAAAAGTGTGATATTAAAGAAAAAAGGAGGAAAAATAAGTTTGAAGTAGATATTCTATAAAATATAAAATTTGAAAATATTGACTCGCCAAAAATTCGAAAAATTCCACAGAGAAAGTATATCCAGAGATACATTTTCTACTGAATTCGACCTAATTCGACTTAATTCTTCTTAGGTCAGTTACATTTTACCGAATCTTAACTTTCCAAAAATTCCAAAAAATCAATTCACCGAATTCAACAAAGAGAATTTACACCTTTTGCATGTATAATAACAGAATCTAATCATGAAATATGTTAACAACGAAGTCGGAGTGTGCCGAGGAGGAAGGTTTTCCCTTTAATCGCGTTCTGTTTAATCGCGTTGAACGGCTGAACCGTTCCTCTTCCGCTATCTCACTCCACTGCTAATATTTTCAGAATAAAATTTCGTTATTTTGCTAGCTGTATAAATTAATTCAGTCCCTCTTTTCACAAAGTCCTGACGACTTTATCAATTAAAAATCGTCATATTTTTCAGAGAGGGAATTCGTCAGTTACCCGATAACTGGAGAAAGGTCGTCCAAAGTAACGGAGATTATTTTGAACATTAAAATTGTGTTCGATGTTTCGTAAATAAATATTGAAGTTTGTGAAAAATGGCACCAAATTGATTTGTACACCTAATATTTGTGAAGAGTACGTCAGTGTGAAATTGTATGTAATTGACGCGTCAGCAAGGAAAGTAAACCCTTTGTTACTAAAAATATTTTATAAAATAAGGAATGTCGATGTTAGATTTATAAACCAGATAAATATAACAAAAATGAAATCTAAAGCCTTCCTAAGACGTATATGTTCCTTTTATATGCGTTCCAAGAAATCCGTTTAGCTTTACTACATCTGTTTAGCTTTAGACCGAAATGTTTATGATACGTGGCAAAAGGCCCTTCGGTCCCAAGCGGGGTCGCAGGCAATTTTCGTTGGAACATTCTCAGTCCGTATACAGTACTCTTGCTAGCAAGTAGAAAAGCGAACTTAATGTATAATAACGATTACAGTTTGAAACAAGAAATATGAATTATTTAATAATCCATGAAATCCATAATCTAATAGTCAATTCAGTTACTTTACGTATGAACGAAAAATTTGTAACTTTTGTATTTTCCTGCACAACTTCATTCAAATTAAACACGGTATGCAGTTTTTTGTACGAACTCAGAGAACGTTTAGTTGAGTGTAAGGCGTTGTGCGGCGCGCCTAGGCAACGACCGCGGGGCCCGAGCCGCAGGGGGCCCTAGACAAGGCGTAGTGCGGGCTGCACCCCCACCCCACGGCTTGCAGGGCCCTAACGGCCGAAGAAGCGTATAAAAACGGGAAAAAGGGCAGCGGCCCACACATTATCGTACCTAGTCATCGACGAGCGAACCAACGTCGTTTTAAGCCCCTTGTAATTCTTTACTCTTACATGAGATTACAGTTGCCAACAGGTCTCTTTTTTAATACGATTCGATTCTTTTCTTTTTCAATTCCTCCAATTTTAATTTATTTAGTTGTTAAAAATTTATCAATCTTTG
>NW_017100421.1:146783-171653 GCF_001263275.1 Habropoda laboriosa
CAGGTATTCTAAGTGTAGTTTATAATTATAAAAATATTTCTCGTTCAGAATTCTATAAAGGAATAAAAGAAAATGGGAAACGTTTGCACAAAATTAGCAGTGTAGATAAATAAAAGGAAGAAGATGATGAAAATGAGGATGCAGATGATTAAATTAAATCAAATTTAAGTTACCAGTGCGATTTTGATGTTCCTAACTACTATTTAGTACTAATAGTAGAATAATAGAATAAAAACCCTTTTTTCAAACGCTCTCTTTTTCTGTCCTCAACACCTGAAAACCCTAGTTGAAATGAGAAACAATAACTAAGACACTGAACCAGATATCGTTTTCTTAAAAAATGTAAAATTTTCTGCAATTATCATTTGAAACCTCAAGCACCCCGAGAAATAGTAACCCAGTAATTTAAGAATAGTATGCAAAAGTTAATGCAAAGCCATACGAGCCACTCGGAAGCTAAAAACGATTAACTCCACTTTTTAAAATTCTTCCAATTTCAGCTTAACTCTTCCCAAATAAAAAGAAAAATTTAATAAACCTAATTTGACGAAGTTACTCACTTCAGCTTCCAAGTGTCTCATATAGCTCTCTACGTGGAGCCTTTTTTTTTTTCTTGAGATCGGTAAGATAATTTTATCAATTTTCAACCCAAACTGTTCGCGCAAATGCATTTCGTTCTTGAATTTTGATCTGCTCGATTCACGTCTGCAGTTACGTTCACATTTGACGGAACACTTCCTATAAAATGTAAACGTGTGTTTATTCCACCGACAATTTCAGCTGGAACCGTTTCGCCGTTTCGCAGATACGAAACGAAATGAAATGCCAACAGAGTCCATAGACTACTGCGACGCATTAGCGGTTGCACGTTTGTCATTCTGCCAGAAGTCCATCGTCCTTTGTTGCACCAAATGTTACACGTACATTTCCGCCGTGCTTACACGAGAGTAAATCGAGACCGGGGAGCGAACGCTCGTGCCAAGCTAAGGTGCAACAAACGGAGTTTCATAAAATAATGACGTCAATTGTTGAAAAAATTATTTTACGAGCTGGCTATAACGAGGACAGCATTATGTCACTGAAGATTCTGCGTCGTAGAGCTATTGCGTGAGCGAACAAATACTCGTGGAGTGATTTTTAGAGCGGTTGAGTGAATGAAACGCGGCGTAGTGTCCTATTTATGTAGATATTATTGGAAGTAATTGCTCTAAAGAGTGATTTTGGGTTGAGAAGAAATTCTGTAATTTATTTGGTCCATAAGATATGTACCGTTTTGTTTTATAAAACTTTTCGCCGTTTCCCGCCAATTTGAAAATTCCATTTAGTCCAAAAGTTTCTTTTTATTTGTTTTTTCAAAATTTTGTAAGTCATTTGTGATCAATTTTTTTTTTGACAAATTACCTTCTGAAACACTACTTCCTTCCATCTTCGAAATACTATAATTCCAAGAAGAAGAACAGACTTCCAAAAGACACGTGAAAAAATGATCTTTCGGAATATACTCGAACTTCGTGCGTTTTCATCGAGTTTTATTTATTCTGACGTATTCAAACACTATCTACCAAAAATCGGCACGAATTTTCCGCTCGATCTATATGAGCCGTTATCGATACTTTAGTGAAAAGTGCTTCAAGCTAAATTTCACAATGTTATAGAATAAATAATATAGTGCTAGAAAAAGCAGTCTAAAAGCACAACTTTTCGCAAACAATTCGGGTCAGTTCTATCTTCTAAGGATTTATAGCAAGATTAATTGGATAACATACCATAATGTAATAAAATTAATTCTATTCATTGTAGCTAAATGCACGAGATTTTGCAATGTTTAAACGAGCGACACCTACGAACTATAAAAAGTGTAATTTCATATTGACGTTGCGAACGTGAACAACTGCAAAAGAATGTGAAAGATGTGAGATTACGAGAGTTGAACTTTTTGACTTATGATGTATCCTTTCCTAGAAATCTACTGTTATGCACTTGAAGCGTTTGTCACTCACTGAAGTCACCGAGATGCTGCTTACCTTGCGAAACTTTTCTTTTAACGTTACTATTTCTTCACATTGCTTCCTCAATTACGAAGAAATTTAACGCAGCAATTATTTCATTTGTTTGTTATTTGTGAACATCCTAACCTATTTTTTCACACCCTGTAGACAAACTTGGTCGTTTATACCTAATTGTAATTTTTCTTTACTGTTCTAGACTTTAAAAAAGTGTGAAAAAATTTTGGGATTCCTAGCAAAGTTTGTACTACATTGTACAACTGTTCGTTAAGACACTTTTTTCAATAGAAATACAAGAGTGAAATTTCACTTGGGTCATTGACCCAGATTGACAATGGAGGGTTGACCTGGCGGGAATTTCCGACGCGTCACCGAAGGACAGCGAAGATTCCACGCACCCGCAGGTAGGGCCCCACTCCTTCCAATGAAAAGCGCGCTAAGGGCGCAACGTAAGGGTGAGTGACACTCAAGGGGCACGTTGATTGGTAATTTGTGCGTACGTGAAGAAACCAATCAGCGTGCCTTCTTGCACTTGGCGGGGGAGTCACGGAGGGCTCCAGAAAAATTCGGGGATCGAGAAACACATTCGCAAGGATTCTCTCGTGTGAACAACACATTCTCCAGCCATTCAACGAGATACAAGTAGGAGTCGCGATCGAATACTCGAGTACAAGTCGTCGATCGTTTTCGTGACGCACTCTAAATTTGCTAACGTTCCGAGCAAGACAAATTTTCAAATTGGTTACCTAAGATTAAGTTGGCGGGTAACAGTCGTGAGCGCGAACATTTTGAATAATCAAAGGAGAACGCGACGCGACAGGGCGGATATACGCCAGGTGACTCTACACCAAGAATCAAGAAACAAGCCCCACAGGCGCAAGCCTGTTTATAAATAAAGAAAGGTAGGGAGATAGTCTAAAGTAATACACCTAGAACGACACCCGTTCGAACTAAACATTAAATAAAACGGCATCGAACACATTTCTGGAATTTTACGCCTTTAACCAACCCGAGACGAAGGCGAGCACAACCGTTACGGCCCGTTCCGTAACAAGGTTCAAACATTAGCTTTCAACGTCTTTCCTTTCTTCCAAAGAAGTTTCATAAATCTGCATCTTCCTTTGGATCTAAACGTTTCATGTGCAATTGCATTTATAAAGCAGTAGAAGCATTAAAAATAAAATCTAACGTAGAAAAGTTCGTTAATATTTACAACTTCTAATATAAGCGTTGCAAATATTTTGAAGAAGGAAAAAGCAGCGAGTAATTTTCATGGTAAAGGGAATTTCGCAATGACACGTATAGGAAACCGTGGCGATGAATCATTACCATCGGCATCACGTGGATTCGACGTAATTTTAACTCGGTGAACTACTAAAACTTTGAAATTAATTGTAAAAATAATATATACAGGGTGGGACAAAAATTTCGTTTCTCTGGAATATTTGTGTTATTTGTAATAATATGGAAAAATGTTAGGTAGAAAATTTTTGATATAAATATCCTTCTCGCGGGTGAAGACGTAGAGGTGTGCGTGTGGATAACACTCAATAGCGCTTCCACTCCATTTTCTTATTTATCATTTCAGTAAATCGAACGACTTCGTTCTCTTCAGTCTTCTTGAAGTTTGTGTCGGGTTCTTAGCCAGTTCGTTAGGATGTATCCCTAGTTTGTTATCGTATGCTGTTGCAAATTTTTGAATCTGTCCTTTTAGCTGACTTTACTGATAAGAATGTTTAACCGTTAACTACACACCTCTCGTCTCAAACAGGAACTTGAGTTTTCATTTCATTTTAAAAAACTGACAGATGCACGCTATTTTCACAAAGAAAATACCTGATTTTTTATATAATATTATGAACACAGTGATTTACTAAATAAAATTGCAAAGTAGTCTGTGGTAACAGCTTGAAAACAGAAGTTTGTATTTAAGGGTTAGTACGAAATCTGCTACCGATGCAAAGCTTATTAGAATCAGAATGGAATCTACAGGTAGAAATGTGCAATATCTTTCTTATACAAAATCGATGTCGCGTGACGTTAAGTGTGATCGGCGAAGTGTTGACAAAATTGCAAGTGATTGATATCGAAAACGGCGATGAAGAAGACTCTGTGATCGATTGTTCTGCGTGTAGGTGTAAAGCTATTAGTCGGTAGGTGACAGAACCCTGAAATAAGGGACGACAAGTTAACAAATTGCTCGAGTATTTAAAGGGCTGATTTATGACATGGCCTGCTTGTTACTCAGTGAAATTACCAGGATCTGATAATGAGCGTTACGAGTGCTGTGCATTATAATGTGTCAAGGAGCAACAGTTAATAAAGGAAAGATCTTCTAGCGTTTGTACATGCCTTTTAAATCCTGAGATTTTACGAGTTTACGACTTGCGAGAGTACCTGTATTATACAGGTAAATGGCGCCTGAAAGTCTTGTGTCAAGGAGCAACAGTTAATAAAGGAAAGATCTTCTAGCATTTGTACATGCCTTTTAAATCCTAAGATTTTACGAGTTTACGACTTGCGAGAGTACCTGTATTATACAGGTAAATGGCGCCTGAAAGTTTAGTCCCACACCTGTAGATTATGCTTGCGTCTAACAAATATCACTGCAAACTCTTGTATTTGTGTTTGCAGTTATCACAGTAAATAGTACAGGGCAAGCAATGAAATAAGAATAAGAACTAATTGCTTGTGTTATTGAAAGAGAAAATTGCATCTCTATCAAAAATATTGATAAAACACTTGACCCGTGTTTATTAAACATTTTTTGCTAGATTTGGTCAGTAGTGTACAGGATGTATCTCGTAACTGGGCCGAGTTACAACTCGGTTGTTATTGAAGACATAAAAGAATTGCAGAGGAACAACTGAACAATGTGATGAAAAGTGTAAAAAAATGTTTAGAATGTGGAACATTTGAACATTTACTGTAGATGCTGGAAAAGGAGGTAAATATTTCGAAAAGTATTGAATTTTTCACCATTGTACCCTAATACTTTTTCATTCAGAACAGCACGAGGAATCGATTCATGCAAAAAACCATATACTAGCATTCAAAAAACGAGTGTAATTTCACTTTGCAACTGTACCGATGCACCTCCGCAAAAAGCCGCAATACAGGATGATACAGCTTGTTATACCATGCAAAACTTTCCTCTACTTTTCTTTTCTATCTTCAATAACAACCGAGTTACTAGGTACATCCTGTATACCACGAAAGTAGGTAACCCTTTTTTTTAACACTCTGTATGTACACTCAATACAGCATGGGGACGTTTTGTTGGCTCACTTCACAAATCATACAATAAAATTGTACATAAACAGGCATGCTGAAATTTGTTTCGTTTCATACAAAAGTATATATCACGTATCGTTTAAAAAAACGTATGTGATCTTCACCTTAACGCATCTACCTCAGGGGTGTCGAACTTCTTCCCCTCCGAGAGCCACACGAGTCTGGTTCCCCCACTTTTTTTCCTCTAGAAGTTGCACGAGTCCCACTATGCCATATTTATGACCCTGGTAGGGTCAGCTACAAACAAGGGACTTATATACATGTCTACATGTAGTGGTGACTAGCCTGCTAATGGTGGAAAAGTTCATCAGAGTGAAATACTCTGCGGGGCTTAGGAGTTTGCCCCCGGGGCGGCGCAGGGGCAACAAGGGCATTTCGCTCGCACCTGCCGAATCTTCCATCACGCGGTGCCAATGGTTATGGCGTTCGGTCAATAATAACAATACGTGTGCCCCATTTCTACGATTGTATTAGAGAAACGACATTATTATTTTCCATTTGGTAAATAATTAATCGAGATTCCCTTGAAACTAATGCTTTACAGAACATCAGGTCTGTGAGCCTCCCATAAATCTCTGAACAGTGAAATAGTTAGAAAGAACCAACTTCTAATGAAATGTATTATAATTAAAATATATTTTATTTCTGTTAATTTTCAAAAATTTCATCAATTTTTTAGCAAATACAAAATATCATGTAAGTAGCACGATCTGCTGCTTACCTATAGCAAAAAGATCTTCGAGTGCAAAGGGTTAAGCTGCAAACGTATACAGTAAATTCTCCACAAGTGTCAGTCTGCAAGGAACCTAAACCTGACACTTGTAGAGTCAGGGACTACGTTTTCGAGCCTCGCGCCCGCCTTTGTAGTTTGTCGAACGTAGACAAGGACAGCGAATAAAAGATAAGGATGAAACGTGAGTCGAGGCAACCAAGCGATTTAAATACCAACCTTTTTAATTTTACGTTCTTTTATCCCGAAATTTTTCTTAACATACTGATGAGATTTTTCTGATGAAAATGACATCAAACACGACATAATTTGAACAACATTTACTTATTAACACGTTCACTGTCACGCCAGACAGCGAGCGAGATAACATAGGCGCAGCAATGACGCAGAACTAGGCGTAGGAGCATCTATACTGACACTTGTAGAATCCAAACTGACACTTGTAGAGAATTTACTGTATTTCGTATAAAATATTTTTTTAAGAGAAAGAAAATAGAAAAAAATAAACAGGAGTTAAAATTACTCGTCAACAAACATCATATATTTTATTAACAATATATTCTACTGGTCAGAATTTTCTACACATTTCTCTTTTGTAAATTCTAATAAGCTACAAACGTCGAATGCACGATTTCCTGAAAAAACACTTTACAGGCTGCAATCATTCGTGATCGGAACTCTCGGTAACGGGTTACTCATGGCATCATGAAAGTTTCGTGGAAGTGAGCCAAGGAGAAGAAAGAAGATCGAGGAAAAAGAGAACAAGAGGGATTTGCAAAGGCTGGATTGAACTGCAGACGATGCGAAGAAGCCGAAACTTTCTTGGAACTTCAGCTGCTCCAAGGAACATCCTTTGCTACCTTTCCTCACCTACAAACGTGTTCACGATCGGTCGCGGCATGACAGTGCCCTAGTGCCTCCTCAAAACCTCCAGTTTTTTAACCTTCCTCGAAACGTTCTGGAATTTTGACATAGAAAAAAGTTGTCTCAGTTTGTTTTCTCTTTCGGAAAATATTTTTCAGTAATTAATTAAGCTGTAAAATGTTCGTGTTAATAGTATTTAGCTTTATTTTCGTATTATCGTGTAAATATCGAGTTTGTTATATGTTTTTCATTTAAGAAAAATTTGTGAAAGTGTTGTTTAAGGGGGTCTTCTAGTGTGACGGTTTCAAAAAATCGGTTTTTATTTTTTTGCATATATCGAAAGTACAACTCTTTAAGAATGTACTCCCGAAGTTTTATAGTTGTATTCAATAAAATAACGAAGTTATAGCTCGTTCAGTGTGACACATCAAGGGAGAATCTAAATTGCACTGAAAACTTTAAACGCGTTTTTCTCGGAACCATGTTTTCTGAAATGGTTGCCACGATCTGGCAAAGACTACTGAACCAATCGAACTCAAATTTTGCACATGTTTTCAGAACATGTGTGGTTATGGTCGGTAGTAGAATTATGCCAAAATATACATTTTTCTGATTTTTGGAGCCTCTGAAAGACGAAAAAAAGTCGAAAAAATCGATACTTCGTATTCAAAGTGCCGCCATTTTTTTAATTTTCAATATTTTTCTTTTATTCTACTACCGACCATAGCGACATGTATACTAAATAAGAATCAATTGGATTTTTTTATTTCTGATAAGCAGAACAGCTCAAATCATGACAACCATGGACCTACTTTTTTTTTCATGCTCCTGTTTGACGTGCTCCACAGCAGCTATATTTAATTATTTTTCAACAACAAAAATTTGTAACGATTCTTCAAGGACAAGTAAATACATAGGAATAAAGCTCGTGTTAATAACTGTTACCGTACTTCTGTAATAAATTAGCAAAGAAGGCCTAAAAAAACGGCCGTCACACTAGAAGACCCCCTTAAGCTGAGGCAAGTTGAATTGAAGATTTCCTAACAAAATAAACTTTAGTATGAATATAATACATTTGTAATTTATATCTTTGATAGATATTGGGTTGAGCAGAAAGTTCGTGCCGATTTTATAAATAAAAAGTGTTTGAATACATTAGAATAAATAAAACTCGATGAAAATATACGAAGTTCGCGTATATTCTGAAAGATTACTTTTTCACGTATCTTTTGGAAGTTTATTCGTTACAATTGCTAGTTTCTTCTCGGAGTTGTAGTATTTTACAAACGGAAGAAAGCAGAGTAGATATCCGACACTTGGTGTTTTTCTTTTATCAAAAAGAGGGGGAAAAATACCACTGAAACAGGAAACAAAGAATCTAATGCTTACGGAGAAAAAATTCAGCACAAATGATTTGCAAAATTTAGAGACGAAAATTTCGATCTTAAGGAATATAAAAAAAAATTTGACAAAATGGAATTTTCAAATTTCCCGGAAACGGCCGAAAGTTGTAGAACAAAACGGTACATATCTTATAGAGTAAGGAAATTGTTGCTTTAAAACATGAAATTTACTTAAAAATCGGCACGAATTTCTGAATTTTCTAAAGTGTCACAATGAATTCTTTCCGACTTTTGGGCACAGTCAAAGTTTTATTTGAAAAGAATGAAAACCGACGAATCGTCGAAATAATTTCCATTATTGTTAATAACCTCTTGCCATTTTTCTAGTAGCTGGCAAATATGTACCATCGTGATAGAAACTCTCGGTGGCTTTGAATCAATTATATAAATCCAATCTGAAAGGATTCATTTCTACACCTAACATTTCCAATACGTAAAAGTATTTTTATATTTCAATAAACAAACAATTTCACCCTCGATGCGTTAACGAAACATTCCTGTTTATACCTAACCGTAACATCGTCTAAGTTCGAAAATCATCATCAATTCTCAAGGGAACTCTTACTTGCAATTAGACATTCGATGAAATGAATGATAAGGATAAACGATCTACTTGAGCTCGTATACCGCGATAAATGTATAAACACCAGAAAAAGATTTAACGTACGGTTTTATATTAAGGAAGTCGTTACAGTTTTTGCGGGTGTTGCTTAATGGGGGTTGATGTCATGCATTACTCACAGCGATCGTAGAAGGTGAAACAAGTTCGGCGGAGATACGCGTTAGTCGCTGATGTCATAAATGCTAAACGAAAGCGGTCTTCCGTGTACGAGTACATGTTTCCTTCTTATTGTTCCTCAGGATTCGGAGAAATGCAGTCTCGTTGCTATCCTGCAACATTTTTTTCTCCATCGTTTCTTTAAACCTGAATTTGTAAATGTTGCTCGACAGGCAAACGACACTTCGGCGTGTTTGTTTGCGGTATGCTTTGTTTCGGGCTGTTCGAGCATTTATATTGATTGTATTGGTCTAGAAAATTTTGCATTCTTTTTTTTTTTTGTCATATAAGGTTTAATATGTGGTTTTAATGGTTTTTTTTTAAAGCTGAATTTATATGTGCAATCTGTTTCTTTCCATTACGCAGGATTTTTGTGCGACATACACTTCAATATTTGATAATTTGTAGAATTCTATATACCGGGTGTCCGAAAAGGTCGGGACAAAAATTATGCTACGTGTTAACGAGGTCGAGTAGGTAAAGAAAGTTCATATAAACTTGTGTCCGAGAATGCTTTACAGAAGAGTTACAAGCGTTCAGAGACTTTTATCAACCGTTACGGCAGTTATGATAAATATTCGAAATTTCTTCCTTCTGCAAGAATGCAAGCTTCCATTCGTCGAACTCTTTGGAATATTTCTGCTGTATTATAAAGAGTAGTAAATGCATTTTGAATACATTCTCAAAACTGATCTTCTGTTTCTGTCATAAGTTATTTTCCTAAACCAATTGTTTTACGCCACCCCGTAAAGTGTACATAGCATAAGTTTGGCCCCGACCTTTTTGGACACCCTGTATTTAGAAGCTGCAGAAGATTACCTAAAATGTGGTACTTGAAGCATCCCGTTTGAGTGTCCAGCAGTAACGAGCCAGCATATTAGCATTCCAATTGCTCTGATGTCGCTTTTCCATGCGCGAAATGTCTCGATGAAATCGACACTCAGATTTTCATATAACAAAATTATTATTTGCCCTATATAATAAAATTCTTTACTATTGGAATTTCATTCTTCTGAATACATTAAGCTCAAATTAAATTCACCCTATGTACCTATACTATTATTGATAAAATAACTGTGAATTTAGTTATTATTAAGTAATACAAAAAAAAACTGTGAGTGATGAAAAAGCAATCTGATTGCAGATTCAAATTCAGCGTGGAAAAATACATGAAAATCAGTGTAAATATTCTTTTTGACGAAAATCATGTTGACCAGTGTTATCGGACGCCAACAATGAATTCTGTGGCGTCCAATCTTCTGGAGACGTTAGAAGGAAGTGAGCTACAACGCCAGTCACATCCATGTATCCGCAAATAAACTGTGTATTTTAAATATACTTTTTGACTTTTCGTCTGGTCTACCACTGACTTCCGATTAACTCGCTGATCCAAAAATCTTACAATCATCTAGACGAAAATATAAATCAAATAAATTTTTTCCCCCATTCTATCATAAATACAAGTTACAAATTTTTGTTCTTTTTTCTATCAGCAATCAGAATAAATTTCTATGAGCTAATTTTCTGACTAGCATATTAGCACTCCAATTGCCCTGATATCGCTTTTCCATGCACGAAATGTCTCGATGAAATCGGCACTCAGATTTTCATATAATAAAATTACTATTTGCCCTATGTAATAAAATTCTGTACTATTAGAATTTCATTCTTCTGAAGACTCTAAGCACATATTAAATTCACCCTAATGTATCTGTACTATTATTAAGTAATACGAAGCATTATTACACAAAAGCTATGGGCGACGGAAAAAATCTGATTGCAGATTCGAATTCAGCGTCTAGAAACACATAAGAATCAGTGTAAATATTATTAAGTATTATTGTATTATTGTTATTAGCAACGAAATAAATTCTGTTCGATCTTAAAGCATGCTGTGTTATTTTAATAGATTTCAGATATTCTGAGAAGTTGCGGTATTGTTTCATTAGATTGCAATTAGTTTTGCTAGTACACGCAGACAGGCAATCAATTAATTGCTGTGTCCTTCGATTTATAGAAAATTTAAAGACACAAAGATACACAGAATGCGGATAATAAGCAAAAATATATAATTAAACCCATAAGATTTAGCGAATAAAGCAATTGGGGCCTATCTATGATCTGTTTCTTCAATTACACTACCTGACAAAAGTTTGGAATCACCTCCCACTTTTCTTTTAATTTTTTCTAGATTCGAAGTTTATCTCAATTCTACTTTTATCAATTTATCTCATATCAATTGATTCGAACGATAAAAAATTCTCAAAGTCACTGACTTTTTTCTGGAAACTTTTGTGTAAATTGCAATGCTCGGTGATTCCAAACTTTAGGACTTAGTGTATATTCACAAAAATATAAATTTGCATAAAAATCCTCCGCCTGGTTATTCGTCGAATGTTTACCGTTCACAAAGGGTAACACTAGTTGTAAGAATTAACGTATAATACGTTCGCTTTGCTTTTCATAAATAGCACGTAGGTATTAGTATCAATTTCCAAGCAATGTAAAATTAAATACGTGAAATGCATTATCATAAAACTGTGAAGCATTGCAATGCCCGGTGATTCCAAACTTTAGGACTTAGTGTATATTCACAAAAATATAAATTTGCATAAAAATCCTTCGCCTGGTTATTCGTCGAATGTTTACCGTTCACAAAGGGTAACACTAGTTGTAAGAATTAACGTATAATACGTTCGCTTTGCTTTTCATAAATAGCACGTAGGTATTAGTATCAATTTCCAAGCAATGTAAAATTAAATACGTGAAATGCATTATCATAAAACTGTGAATCAATAATATTTCCCGACGATATTGCAGCAAAGATACGTATCTCTTATTACACGTAACAGACGGTTTATGAGCATAAAAATAATACAATTTAGATAATCTTTTCAACTACTAATTGAGGCGAATTGAAATTTAAATATGTATCAGAGTTGAGAATTGTTAATGAAGTAATAACTTGTTGTATTCGTGATATGTAGTACTAAATGACAAACAGTTAATTAGCTGCTACTGATAACAATTGCTAATTATACAAAACCTAAACAGATTACTACATATAATGACGAATGAAATTTTGTTGTTGTTGATATCAAATACAATTCGCATGTATAATTGCGTTTCCAACAGTTTCTTTAATCTATCCACTGTAGAAGACGTTTAAGGAAAATGGAATTAAAAAAAAATGTTCAACGAACAAGATTGCTGAATTTTAATAATAGTCATCTTCGTAATAAACTTAATAATAATTCTACACTTAAGTGGCAAATATACAGAATGGTTTAAAAATTTGATTCATTTAGTGCATCGTTTGGTAATTGAAATTGAACAATTCTGGTGATAAACTTTGACACGGTCGCTGCCGCTGTCGAAGCATTGTCGACACAGAATTTCTTTGTGACACACTGTTGACCCATCGTCGACACATCGTTGACCCTTTGTGATCGATGACTGTCATCACGAAAGTTAGGTGAATTTTAAGTAAATAAATAAATTCAAATTCAAACAATAATTTCTCTACTCTATGAGATATGTGCTGTTTTGTTCTACAACTTTTCGTCACTTCCCGGCAATTTGAAAATTCTATTTTGTCAAGATTTGTCATTTTTCAAATCACTTACGCTCAATTCTTTCTCCGTAAACATTAGATTCTTTGTTTCCTGTTTCAGTGGCATTTTTCCCCCTCTTTTTGATAAAAGAAAAACACCAAGTGTCGGATATCTACTCTACTTTCTTCCGTTTGTAAAATACTACAACTCCGAGAAGAAACTAGTAACGAATAAACTTTCAAAAGGCACGTGAAGAATTATGTTTCAGAATACGTACAGGGTGAGTCTCCTAACACGACGACTTCAAATAACTCGAAAAAATATTTCAAACAAAAGTTGCATGGTGTCATGGGGGACATACAGTGCTCTAATCTGTTTTTTATTACCTTACTCTTTTATCGAGATATTAGGGTCATATTCAGTGTTTTAAATGGAATGTCTAATATTCTTTTCCGAATTCGGATAAATCGTCAAATTTTGCTTAAGTGGGGCTTAAAACGAATAATTACTGAGTAAACAAAGTAAACAAAGTCCTGCTAAGAATCACGCTGACTGAGCGTATTTCCTAATAGAAGATTATTAATTTGAAGATATCTCAGCCTACAGATGTAGTGCTCTTCGAGCCATTTATCTTTCTCCTTTGGCATTTTTTCGTAAATGCATTAGTAACGGAGTTATAACCTGAAATAATTGCGCGGACCACCCTGTATAGTACAAACATAAAACGTAGTTTTAAAAAATACACCTATCCCCCGATTTACACTGAAGGTAGGTTCCTTAGAAAACCGTGTGAATCGAAAACAAACTAAAATGTGCATAATTCAGTCATTTAGTTCAACGTACAATAAAACTAAATATATCTTAAAAAACATAAAAATAACGGTCTATTCATAAAATGATAAAAATATAAAGGTATATGCATGTAATTCATTTCACATATAGAAACAAGAAGTATAAATTAAAAAATTTAACCAAAAATTTCATTACCGTTATCACTTTCGTAGACTATTAATCTTTTATTCCTGGTTGGTACGATGTCACTTTCATCACTCGATAGTACTTGATGCGATTCAAGTTCGATGTTAGATGAATTGGAAACAATTTCAGACCGGCGAGCCTTGGTAATGAAATCAGTAATTAGCAATTGTGCTTGGTTTTTGGTCAAGTCTTTATAGACCTCCTCATATTGGAACCGTGTAAATAAAGTACCGTGTAAATCGGGGGATAGGTGTATATGAAATTAGAATTATTTATAATAACTAACAAATCGACTTAAACCGAAGTGGTTTGATTAATCCTTCCGCCTGTAATCACTTTCACTTATTTTTTACTTTCTCTACTAGATACGCATGTATATGCATGGAAATTGATTAAGAAAGCAGGAGAATATGCGATATTGGAAATTTAAATTACCCAAGTAAGATTCCACGAATTATAAGAAATCGATAACAAGTTTAATTTTCTACTTTTCGCTACATTTTCCACGAATTTCTAAAAATTTATCGATACATATTTTCATAAAAAGTACAAATAAGTAATCTTTCTCATGGCATCTTTTTCTAATGAACAAAGTTCTACAAAGTTTTATTCAATTTACACCCACTGTAGCTTTATATGTATATGTAAGTGAAAAACAGAAGTTTCAGATCAGTTCACTTTCTGAGTATATATGTATATACGATAAACTTCATTTATAACCATGATCGAACAAATAGAAAACTGACTTCGAAGATCATCAATCATTTTATACACTTTGTACGTAAAATGTTTCGCTAAATTAAACGGAGCTGAAGAAAGGTAGGGAATTGTTAACATTTCAGTGACGTAATGGCACAAAGGATACGAGCGAATCTAATTATTGTTTAAATAAATAACGGAAACCTCGGCAGTTCTCGGAAGCAACCTTTTGTTAAGGAAATATAATTGGACAGAGGAAACGTCAAGGATTGGACACAGGAAATTTCAACACTTTGTTTACATTTTACAAACGTTCATTTTAGACAAAAGTTAGACTATATACAATTATTCTTATTAATATTCGGACAATCGTTGGAACAGTATAATTTTTTAGAAATTGGACCAAACGACTTGAGCTTCTTTCAGAAGTTGGAACCGGACGAGTGCAAAAAATTTGGAGAAAATTGCAATTTGTGGGAAATTTTCGTTACAAGCTTGGATAAAAAAGTTGTAAAAGGTAACAATTTTCTTCGCAATTTCCACTTTTTCCATATTTTTAAATTGCTCTTTCTGAATTCTAAAAAAAAAAATCAAGTCGTTTGGTCCAATTTTTAAAAAGTTGTACTGTTCTAAAGATTGTTCGAATGTTAATAAGGGTAATTGCGTTATGTGCCTAACTTTCACAAATCAGAATACTTGTTTTGGATACGTTATCTAACCTTTCGCTTCCTGAATGAAGCTGTAGCGTTTCTTAATTCGTTTTTATTGCATTGAACAACGTCTAACATAATCCAACAATTTTAAACAATTCACAAAAAAAAAGGAACAAGAATAACGTGCAAAAGGTCAACTGAAATGGTGCAATGTCACGTGTATACATATGCAATACAGACGTCCGTTTCAGAAATAGCGACACCTATGCACATAACATGTACAAAATATCATAGCAATGAAAATATACAATTTCACCTGATTTTGAAATTTAGGAAGATATGACGTGATAGAAAATTTATCTTCCTCTTTTACACACTTCTCGTATCATTAAAAGTAATCGGAATATTTTAGGTAAAATAGGTTATGTCCTAACCCTACTGAGTTCTTCGTTTTGACTGTACACTTAAGACTTTTGGGTGAAAAAGGACCTAGGACAATAAACGTTTAAAATAATGTCAAGGAACGTAAACTTGATAACAGCAAAAATGACTAAAAATGTAAAAAGGCGGTGGGTCAAAAAAGACCCGTAGACTGCTCTAGGGTTAAGTAACTAAGAGAAATGTTAAGTACAATATTTTAGTTGAAAATGTTTAATACTTTCCAGGCTAATGATTCCATTTGTTATCTACTATTTCTGTCCGTCGATGTCATTTGACATCATTTTTTAGTAACATAAATAGCTTTACAGGTGGCCACACTGTTACACTTGGTGAATTTAACTATTTTTAAATGATGTTGGTAGAAGACTGTTATCCCTATTTGAAGAATTTAATTAAATTGGGCTGAAAAGGATTAAAAGCATGTCCCATATGTACGGTTTCTTTTTTTTACCTAAAGATATTCTTGCATTTTCTTTTTGTACTTTAAGTTATGGCTTATTTTTTACAATGAAAGTTTCTGCTTACCTGACAGTAACTTTTTTTCTTTTATAAATAGGAAAATTATAGGATGCATAATGTACACAAGTGTAATTACTGATGTTAGATGCAACAGGAACTGAAAGAAATATTTATCATAGTTAAATTTCCTATCTTGCTCAGTGTTGACCTTTTATATTAATTTGCTCGTGACAGCATACTAATCGTAGATATACAGCTGTAGAAATATACAAACCACTAAAAGAAAGTACATAACTTTGAAATTTAAAAAATCTCAGAAAATTGAAACATTAAAGAAATAATGATATTTCAGAAAATTTAGATATTAAAGAAATTAGTTTGGCGAATCAGCTGAATTGAAAGTGTTAGAAGTATAAAAACTAAATAATAACATTAGAAGACAACAAAAATGTCATCTTTGAATATGAACGTTTTCAAGTAATTTAAAAATGTTTCGATATGTTAATTTGTTATTTATTAAAAATTTTAGAAATTTCGTCCATAACATTTTTTATGAATCGTTTGAAGTTGCTCAAGGATCATAGCGACGAGATTTATTTCTTGTACATCATCACACAAAAAATGCAAACCAAAAGTATTGGTTTCTGTCGAAGGCGACAAATATTTTACTAAAAATCCAAGGAAATTCTATAGCAACGACACAATAGTCTTACTAAAAAAAAAGAAACACAAAAAAATTGTGGAATGAGAAGGCGCTTACGGTTTCTTTTTTTTAATCAAATTTAAAGGTTCGTTGAAAATATTGACCTAAATTACAAGATTCCACACGAACTTAAGCAATAACCTAATACTTTCTTTAATATTTGCATTTTAACATATTACATTAGAGATTTCTTCAATAACAATCCATCCGCACCCACTTGAATCATTGAAAAAATGAAAATCCAATATTGAAAATTAAAGCGAGTAAGATGAAATCTGAACTTAACCCTTTCGCGACTAACGACGGTTATATCCGGCATCCACTAAATGCTTCACACTGACTAGCGCCGGTTATATCCGGCATCCACTAAATGCTTCACACTGGCTAGCGCCGGTTATATCCGGCATCCACTAAATGCTTCACACTGACTAGCGCCGGTTATATCCGTCATCCACTAAGCGCGTCGTTTCAACAACTCAAAGTGAAGATTTATTTTAAAATACAGAACAAGGCCTCAGCAACATTCCCTTTATCCGATACACCCTTAAGTCCTTTGCTGTTCCAACGAAATCCTCTAAGATTTGAAAAAACGCGAGACACTCTTAATGTGCATGGTGTGCACTAATGGCACGACGACCCGTTCGTTAGTGGTGTACCGATGGCTGGTTCCGCCGTCGCGAAAGGGTTAAACATACACCGTGAGAATTGCCAGACATACATTTAAAAGAACGCGAAATTTTTCAAAAGAGTAGAAGAACACTCGAGGAAAAATGGAATACCCGACGATCGGAGATATTTTCTGTTTACACGTTTTCACCAAGTTTAGGAATTTACGAATCCCTCGCGACTTCTGGGACGAGAAAAGCCCGGCAAGTTTTAAAATAGGCCTAGGAAAATATTTTGGTGGCTGGCTGATGCAGAATAAACGGGCATTAACGTCAGCTTGAAAGCGTGCCAGGTCCTTTCGCATGAATCCGAAACCGAGGACGTGGCGGCGGAATTCCCTGCTATGGACGATCCTTATTTTCGGAACGTGCCATCCTGTCGTGTGCGCGATTATTTGTAAAATCGTTACGTCGGCCTGCTCCCATTCGTTATTCCGTTTTTCATTGACAAACAACGAGCCGTGCAACGGTGCATTTTTAACCGCTTCTATTTATTTGATCGGTATTTTTTTTTTAATAAATTCTAAGTGCTTTTAAAATGAACTGCTTGGTCGGTATAAATAATTAATTATCACTGTTACGTCGCATTTTAGATCTATTTATTTGGTCAGTATGTTTTCAATAAGTTGTAAGTATTTTTAATATTTTGATTAGTGCAAATAATCAATTGCCACTGTTAAGTCGCATTTTAAATCTATTTATTTGAGTATTTTTTTAAATAAATTGTAGGTGTTTTTAAAATGAATATTTTGGTCAGTATGAATAATTAATTGCCACATTTAAATCTATTTGGTCGGTATTTTTTTAATATAGTATCTTTTAAATTTTGTAAGTATTTTAAGTTCATTTGTAAGCATTTTAAATTTTCGTCAGTGTAAATAATTAATTGTCACTATTAAATCGCATTTCAAATCTATGTATTTGGTCAGTGTCTTTTTAAATAAATTCTAAGTACTTCTAACATCAATATTTTGGTCAGTGTAAATAATTCATTGTCGCTATTAAATTGCATTTTATTTTTCGGTCAATAAAATGAAAATTTTTAGTTAGGTTAGGTTATGATACATTTTATCACACACGCTGACCATCTGTTTAAAGTACTGACAAATTATTAGGTTGACTAATATTTCATTGGAAATACTAACCACTTATGTTACACACTGATGCTTTATTTTAAATACCGTCCATTTACTTAAAGCACCCAAAATTTTTTAAAATACCGACCCAATAAATTGCAGCCATTTTTAACCCTCGCCGAATACCTCGCTAACCCTCGTCACGTCCAAAATTATGACAAATGCCATTGACATTACTCGACGCAACGTTCAAGTAGTAAATAACGTCTCGTTACGTAAAGAAAGATATTATTCAATAGCCACCATGATTTGTTACAAGAAACCGTCTGCAAAGAGAACAAGATACGAGCCACTCAGAAGCCAAAATGGTGCAATTTTCGTATTGAAACACACGTTGGTGTTTAATTTTTCATAAACAAGACAAATTTAAGAAACTTTATTTTATGGATTTAGTCACCTCGGCTTTGTTTGCGGCTCATACGTAATTCGCGATGGTGACTGTTGGAAATGGGACCCGATGGCGATACGAGGCTTCAGTGCGCGCGTACGTCACCATTAAGTGACGATCGGCGGCGAGAAGACGCTTCTCAATTGTTCTCCACGCGCGTCCACGTTGTGTCGCGGTGTAAGTAGTTATTCTATAAAACTTTATGTATATTACAGAGGAAGTCTGTTAACACGTTAAGCGCCAAGCCTGTTTTGTCTTCCTTTCCGTTTAGCCCCCGCGATATCCGATTTCACCGATATGCTGGCGGCCGGAGATCTGTGTAAGGTTGCGATAAGACTGCGTGTGTTTTAATAATACTCATTAAAATTTCTTTTTGGTAACAAGTAATATTTAGTTACATTCTTTTATGATCTCCAAATTATTTAAAATTTATCAATAGAAGGATATAATTTTTTAAATTGTGTATCGTCAGTTACCGGTGACTGACGCGGCCTGAACGAAAAGTATAGTGTCAGTCACCGGTGACTGACATGGCGCTTAACGTGTTAATGTGTTTCTTTTCTGCGATCCCACCTCTCACGGTTAAATCCGTCGTTGAGTTACAACAGTGACATCGACTGCATAGTGCCAAATACATGATAACTACTTAACGATTGCTCAAATCGGTAAAAGTTTACACATGAAAATGTATGTACAGTTACCGAAAAAAGTATTCATACACCCTATAAAATGGAATAACTTTTTTAAAGTTGGGCCGGTATACGTATTCGTCGTTGCGCATTTTAAACGGCTACACGTACTTTGCGATATAAAACTGCGAGCTATAAATTATTCGAGAATGCACAAATAATGCCAAACCGTAACGATATAAGTGCTAAAAATATATTTGCAATCATACAGTAATGCTTCAACGATGAATAGTTTACAGTGATATTCTTTTGTTACGTACAATTTACAAAAGAAGAACATCGCAACGATAATCGATTTTCCAAATAAACGACTAATTATGAAAAAGTAAAGTGCTACAATTTGCATGACATTTGTCTCTAAATTATCACGATGGTCTTTTTTTTTTTCACGAGCGTAAAAATAGATTAAAGAACACCGTCGTCTTATATATGCGATACGAAAATACGTTTGAGTGACTATTTTTAAAATTGTTCTCTATTGTACTTTTCTATTTACCAATATTGTTGCGAATTATCGATGCTTATTTTATCTTTGCGTTTCTAAAATAAGAAATGGTATCTTATAGATAAAGCAATATTAAAGCTATCTCGTTGTACGTTCGTCGAACATTTTCAAGAAAATTTATCAACGCTAATTTAGGGTTAAATTATATTACAAATTTGTTAAAGAGAAATTTCATTGTAATTGTAACAGTAATTATTGAATTTCATTTGAATTCTTTCCTTACAATGTTTTCCAATAAATGCAACTCGATTTTGCGCGATATTTCGATTAGTTTCTGTATATTAACCCTTTGCACTCGAGGGCTCCGGAGCGGAGCCATTTAAAATTTGTCTTCAAACTCGAGGGCTCCGCTATGGAGACAGTGCAAATAATTTTCAGTTCGTAACATAAGGACAAAGGCAAATCCCTGAAATGGTGGAGAAAACTATTTTTCTGGGGGATGGAAATGTGTATAGTAAACTCATACGTATTGTACACTCCTGTTAAAAAAATAAATAATGAAAAACCAATGTCACATTTGAAGTTTGTAAAATTGCTGGTGGACCAATTGGTTGGGAATTTTCGACAATACAGCACATCTCGAGACTCCATTTACACACCAAATACGGAGGGCAGGCTCAACAACCACCTACACATCATACGTTCTGGAACCAAGGAAGATTGTGCAGTGTGTTCTAATAGAAAAATTCCGGGCGAAAGACGGCAGACACATTATTTTTGTGATACCTGTATAGAAAAGCCAAGATTACATATTGGCGATTGCTTCGAGAGGTATCGCACCTTGGACGATTACAAAATGTAATAATTTTGTAATTTTTTGTTTTTTTATATATTATAACATTTGTATCCATAATCAATTAAAAAAACAGTAACATACAACAATGACTTTTCTTTTAATGCGCATATCATTTACTTATATGTGAATATGATCTTTCCACTGAAATTGCTTCGAGTTGCTGGTAATATGAATGAAAAAAAACTTCGAATGCAAAGGGTTAAGTCGGAACTAGACATAAAAGAAATATAGCAAAAAGTGCATTAGTTAAATTCAAATAAAATGAAACACGGGTGAGAGTGAATCCTACTCACTTCGTTTATTTTTTGTTATTCGAAATTCTTTGCGCTCGCGAAAGCAAACAATTCGGAACGGATATTATTCTAGAACGTGTAAAATGTCGCGTCTATTCGCCGGATTGTTTGAAAAATTCAGGCTCATCTGTATTGACAATATTATTTATTTTCTGGCATGCTAATAGAAATCGAAAGCAGTCTATTTAACCCTTTCGCGACTGGCGCCGGTTATATCCGGCATCCACTAAATGCTTCACACTGGCTAGTAAAGGCAATATGAAATAGTTGATAGTGGGGGAACCGGAACACTGGTAGTGGAAGTCTTGAAGCGACAGCGAGGAAGAAGTTGCCCGAGCCTGCACTAAATGCTTCACACTGGCTAGCGCCGGTTATATCCGCTAAGCGCGTAGTATTTGCTCGCGCCTCAACTCAAAGTGAAGATTTATTTTAAAATACAGAACAAGGCCTCAACAACATTCCCTTTATCCAACACATCCTTAAGTCCTCTGCTGTTCCAACGAAATCCTCTAAGATTTTACACGGACACACTGGGAACTCGAAAAACGCGAGACACTCATAGTGTGCACTAATGGCACGACGACCCGTCCGTTAGTGGCGTATCGTTGCCTAGTTCCGCCGTCGCGAAAGGGTTAAAAATGATCGTATACGTATGACAGTTCAATACAGAGTTGAAATTAAAAATTTCTGGTAGCAAAATAAGAAAAATCTATATGAGTCGGATTTTTTTTTTTTCAAATGGTATAAATCCATTTATTCTTATGTTGAGATGTCTGAAGGTTTGCGTTTGAATTAATGAAAAAATATTGGGGAACGTTAATAATTTCGTCTAATATTTCTAAAATTGTAAACATGTTAAACTTTAATTTTGTGATAATAATTATTAATATTGTTAAAGGTAACCGAAGTTTCTTTTAGCTACAAATGGACTTACGCCACTTTTAAAAAAAAACAACTCATTATTAAAGTAAACTTGTATGTTTCTCTTATTTTTTATTATTATTTATTATACATACTCCGTGCCTTACGGCTTAGGAGGGCTTCCGGTTATACATGTATTGCTATTTTGTCTCTTACACGACTCACATCTTCGTTTTCGTTTTTATTCCAGTTAACTTAGATTTAGACTTAAATTAAATTAAATTATAATGCGGATCATTGCACTATGACTTCAAATAACAGCGCCTATGTTTCTCTTATTTAAATTTTCACAGTTAGTATTTATACCGAGAACAGTATTAACATTACATCACATTATTATAAACGTAATAAACAATATTTACGAACAGCTATGTTTGCAAAAAAATTTGCTCTTCCTTCAATATCACTCGTTCAAAGTTTACTCAACTTTCGATATTATATTGTTAAATATAACAGAAAGTAAATGCAAATCCTCGAAAAAGGTAGGACACGAAGTTTTGCACAAACCTAGACAGCTATATTTGCGAAAAAATTCACCCAAGCACACAATTCAATTGGAAGTATCTAAGAGCACGCTCTAAAACTTGTCCATAATCAAACGAAGTACACTTGTCCCCCGATTTACACGGATGATCGGTTCCTCAGAATACCGTTGAATCGAAATCATGGCTTTTTGTATGGAAAACCGTGTAAATCGGTGAAAAAACAAAGTGCGCACAATTTAGTCAGTGATTTAATTAAATTCATTATTTTAAATGTAAAATAGAAATAAAATAAAAATGAAAAACAAAAAATATTCAGGATCAGGGTTCAGTTTCGAGCGAGCGATCGACGAAGGCGAAAATAGCCGGTCGCCAATGAAAGATCCGCGGCGGCAGCAAACTTTACGTTACAATATGAATGCTTTTTGTGTGCAAAAAAGGGGGAAATTCCGTTCATTTTTTTGGTTTAATGCCAGTGTTAACAAACGAACGGTACTAAAAAAATGACTGTACAAATATGTGCGCAGCATAAACTTTTATTTTTAACAATTTATATTTCTGAAAAGCCGTCACTTTGAAAACCTTGTAAAAGTGAAATCGTGCGAATAAAGTACCGTGTATATTCAACAACAAAAAAAGAGCTGAATGGTGAGTCTATAAAAATCACGGAACTTTGCTTACTCGAAAATAATGCCAGCGTATCGACAACCAGGCTGAAGCGTTTACCGTGAAAATTTTTATCCGCCTTATTTTTAGCCAATGAAATCAAAACGAACACAGTGGATCATTCAGAGGTTAAGAATAGTTTAGCATTCTAACCGCGTGTAAGTTCACGTTAAGACACAAGGAACACGTTGCCAAGGAACGTCGACAGTCTACGTCCATTCTACTTTGTCCGCTCTGTGCGATGGCCCGATTCGTTTTGCACGATTGACGCTCGTTTAAGGACAACACCGGCTCGATAACGCAAGTTATCTGTCGATCAGCGGGCGAACGCGAGTCTGTAAGAAAGGAAGGAAAAAAGTGGTGTCCGGACTAAAAGCGGAATAAGGGCAAGATAACGAAAGAAGAGACGTGTTCCCTGCAATTTTGACGTCAGGCTGGCAGCATGCCATACCCTCTCACAGTATCTCAATGCGGAGAGAACGTGGGAGTGGAATTCCCTGATTCTCACGAGCCTTATTTTGGGAGCGGCTCGTTCAGCCGCCCGGAAGCGAGACTTACAAATTTGGAGCGGTGGCCCATTTTTTCCTCCGCTTGCTCCTCCGGCTCAACCGAATTCGCTGACCAATTCTTGGAACCGGTCTTCGCGCCCCTTCAGAATCACCTTCCCCGCCTTGCCTTGCTTTGCCTTTCCTTGCCCTGTCTTCCATTTCCCTTGGACGACTTTCTTTTCTTTAACTCGATTTTTGCGCCGATTCGTCCGTTTCGTTTGCGCCGACGTCTCGTGGAAATTGTGAAACTGAATTTTCGACGAATTTTCGAGACTGTATACAGACCGGATATTTTATTCTCTGAGGAATAAGTTGTAAATTACAGAAATAGGATATGAACCGTTTTTTTTTTTTGTAAGTGGTGTAAGTGTATTTATTTTTATATTGAGATATTTAAGGGTTTGCGTTTGAATTAATTATGAAGTATTGGCAAACGTTGACAATTTTGTGTAATGTTTCTAAAAACATGTTAAATTTTATTGCGTGACAATAATTATTAACCCTTTAACTTATGATTGTTTTCTGAGTATGCATTTAAGCGTCAGACACTTACTGTTTTAGTATTGTACCCGGCGACAGAAGCTAATCTGTTACAGATTAATTACATTTAGGAGTCGTTAATTTTACAAATTGAAACGAAAGTTAGGATTACAATTAATTTTTCTTATTAATATACCTATTTTTGCCACATCTTGACCAGAATCTCTGTCACAAGTCTGACACGTTGTTACAGGTTAAGGGGCTAATATTGTTTAGGTGGCTAGGTTTTTTTTTAGCTACAAATGGAATTATGTCATTTTTAAGAAAACCTACTCGTTATATGTATTAGGTCTATGCAAAAGTTCCCATCGCTTGTAAACTTATATGTTTCTCTTCTTATTTATACTGAAGACGGTATTAACATTATATTATATTACTATAAATGTAATAAACAAAATTCGGTGGGAACTTTAAACCTAGAGCATTTATGAAATAACATTTGACAGGTAAACTTCTTTTTCTGAGTTCATGAGGATGTTGCAGTGTACTGACTTTGTTATTAAAAATTATGGAAAATTTGAAGGCAGAAATATACACAGAATGCATATAATAAGCAAAAATATATTAATAAACCCAAAGTATAGTACTTATTGTAATGTTTAGTGAATAAAAAAATGGATTATCTAGCTATTTTTTTTAATTATATTCACAAAAATACGAATTTGCATAAAACTCCGAG
>NW_017100421.1:171751-182058 GCF_001263275.1 Habropoda laboriosa
ATAATAATAATGCCATTACACCCAATTTATTAGGAATCTCCCATAAAATTGAATAAGCAAATAAAAAATATAATCCTGTTTTAACATGAACTGGTGTAACTATCCTATTTGCAATCTTAAAATTATCCGGATCGCTTAAATAACGAGGAAACTGAGAAATCAAAATCATAAAAGTTATTAAAATCGAAATAAATATTAATATCTATAACCTTAACTGCAAAATAAAGATGAAAATGAATCTTATAAATATTACTATTACATCCTATATGATTTCCTGTATGCAATAAGTTTTTAACATTTTAACATATGTTAGACATTAGACACGTCGACGCTGGGGCCGCAGCGAAATACCTTTACAGTTTACAATAATCGAATTATTTCACACCGAAAAAAATATTTTCTACTTCCTTGGATATTAAATAAAGTATCCTGAAAGTTTGAAAAAGATCTGTCCCATAGTTTCTGAAGAATAAATTCACAAATATCACCTGATTTTTAGCGAGTTACACGAGTCTCTTCCTCAATTCTATACAAAGTCCAGCTGAGTAACGTGTAAAAGAGGGCATGAGGTGGTTCCTTATGAAAAAATGAGACGAAAATATAGAATAAAATTTGTTCATCCGAGACTTAGTTTTCGAGAAAATCGAGTTCCGAAATCCACTGTGCGTATACGCAGTCGCGGCTAAAATGTAATTCACCACGTGCGACGTGTTTGTAAGCAACGTCTACACGGCATTTAAAAGCTACCGAGCACAAGGGAAAACACAAAGAAAATTTTTAATAAACAAATTCTATTTTGTTAACACGATACGCGTTATAAGTAGCTGGACAAACCGTAACAGTAAGTATGCGCACGTCTCTTTCACCGTACCTTAAAGAAAATGTTGGCCACCATTTTTGAAACAGCCTAAAATTTTAAATAATTTCATTTTGATGCACTGAATAATACTAGTAATGTTTTCAATAATCATTTCGTCACAGTGGAGTAACTGTCCCAGATTTACCCTACTTCCGAAAGTTTATTGAAATTAATGCAAATCTTCTAAATAGAAATTGTTTCACATGTGACTTCTATTCGTAAAGTATGCGAAATATTGTTATACAGAAAAATAAGCAATTGTGCGGATTTATATCGAGTACATACATCTTCATATCAGGAATACTATCTGTAAAGTAATTAAAATATGCAAAATGAAATTACTACATTTATTAATTTATTCTTTGTACAATACATATATTACGTTAAATGAACTTTAGTCTGAAGTTTCACCGGGATATATATGATTAATATACTAATTTAATCATCCCTGATACAAAAGGTATAATTTTATTATAATAGTAAAGGTGAATTATTACTATTTAAATCTAACATACTTCATTTGCACTGCTTTTAACCTACTAATATTTTTTGTTAATTTATTACTAGAAGTGAATAAAATTTTTGTTAAATGAAATTTAATACCTACACGTGTGTATTGAATTTACAGCAATTTATTGCAATACGGAGGAAACGAGAATGGAAAATAAAATAGAGAATGGAGTGCGTTTCATTCAGGGTTTCATAATGGATTCGTAAATAGGATTATCTAAGAATACTGTCTCTTAGATGCGTGGAGAGGAAAGTTAGAAGAGAGGAGAGTTAGGTTCTGGTCAACCGTTGTATTTATTGGAATGAATTGTTAGGCGATAACTTACAGCATACATATATGCTTTGCCACGTACTCCCTTTGGTAGCAAGTGTAGAAAGTGTCAGCATAAACTGAATAGAATGATCAATAAAAAGACGTATGCTACCTAAATACGCTACTCATTTTGTCTGCGTTTGATAACTATAATTAAAGGAGATAAATTTATAATTTTAAATCGTATTAAAGGACAATATTCACTTGAAAATGTCAAGTTTCAATTAGGTAATCCCATAAGTTCGTGCAAAATCGAAAGTAAAATATATTTGAGTGAAAATCCAAGTCTTACCAAAGCAAAACAAAAAAAAGTAGAAAAATGTGGAATGAGAAGACATATCTTTTTTTTTTTATCAAATTTAAAGATTCGTTGGAAATATTAATCTAATTACATTAATAAATTAATAAATTCGACACGAACTTACAGGATGACCTAATATTTTTCCACATTTAAACAACGGTTTTATAAATTTTAAATAAAATCTTATGTACAGCCATTACGTGCTGGAAACGCAAAACTTCCTACACTATGATCACCGTATTGACAGCAACGCTTACAAAGAACCACAGGTCAGTTACGTCGAATGTCACGCTAATTTATCACCACTTCTATTAATCCATAAGCTTATGTAAAAAGTATTATCCCGTTTCCTCGGAATCACATAAAATCTATTCACATCACCGACAACCGATCTGTCGTATTTGGAAAATTTCCCTAAGAGAATCGTTATGAAAAAAAATCTTTATGCATCTTGGAAGGTACATATAGCGGACACCCACGCGACTGCATTCTTCTATATCTCTTGCCTCCTTAGAAAGGACGTACAAGTTTGCAAACGGGCGGCTGTTACGTTCGAATAAATGAATAGCTAACGGTTCGATAGGAATCACGTGGTTGTATGTATGTACCACTCCGACGACACCTACTGTTCTCGGGTATGGCGATCGTGCAGCCAGGAAACAGTAGCGCGACGACCTTCGTGTAATCTCTCTCTCTCCAGGAATTAACATTCCTAACTGGACTATGTCATTAAATGAACCTATAACCAACAAGGAATTGTTTCCAGTAATGGACCAATCACAGTGTATAAACTGTCACGATTGTCAGGCATTGAGGGGCTCGAGGAAAAATAGAGAAAAAATCGAAATACCGGTAGATTCGTTTCCTTAATTTTTCCGCGTCAACTTTGTTCGCCTGGTGAATCACTTTATATTTATCTATCTAGATTTTTGATACCTTAAATACTAAATTAAATTTTAATATTTACGAAGGATACGGTAAATTTCTAAAAAACATTACTTTATTGTTGGTCTGCAGACTGATATTCGTATTTGACGCTGTTTAATGAAAATTAGGAGCATCTCAGGAAAATAATATGGGAAGAAGGTAAAGATTGGTACAGAAATATATGATAAATGTGAAATGGGAGTACAGTAATGTCTCCACAAGTGTCAGTCCGCAAGGAACCTAAACCTGACACTTGTAGAATCAGGGATTACGTTTTCGAGCCTCGCGCCCGCCTTTGTAGTTTGCCGAACGTAGACAAAGACAGCGAATAAAAGATAAGGATGAAACGTGAGTCGAGGCAACCAAGCGATTTAAATACCAACTTTTTTAATTTTACGTTTTTTTATCCCGAAATTTTTCTTTACATATTGATGAGATTTTTCTGATGAAAATGACATCAAACACGACATAATTTGAACAACATTTACTTATTAACACGTTCATTGTCACTCCAGATATTTCATTGTATTGAGATAAAACAGACGCCCTGTATTACATTACATAGAGTCGGCCTACTGTTTGACTGCCAATTGGAGAATCGGCCCTACATTTGACTGACACTGGTAGAATCGGCCATACATTTTTTTTTTTTTTTACGTAGAGGTAAGCCGACATTAAATTACTCAATAAGTATTAATAAGTAAATGTTGTTCAAATTATGTCGTGTTTGATGTCATTTTCATCAGAAAAATCTCACCAACATGTTAAAAAAATTTTCGGATGAAAAAAAGTAAAATTAAAGAAATTATAATTTTCTATTATGAAATGTGGAGCCCTAAAATCTCGTAAAAGAAACCGAGTGGTGTAGCGTTACACGCTTGACTGACTGCGAGCGAGATAACAGGCGCAGCAATGACGCCAGACTTAGGCGTAGGACCATCTATACTGACACTTGTAGAATCCAAACTGGGTGACACTTGTAGAGACATTACTGTAATTGTTTTTAATTATACGAAAGCTGTTTTCGAGACGAGTTCAATGACCTACAACAATCTCAATTTCGCGTCAATATTTGGTGTGGCATAATAAATGACACTATTGGGATATTATTTTTATGACTGCACCTTAAATTGAAATAGATATTTAAAAGTTTTATCGTATGTACTCGTTGTACTATGAAATTCCAGACTAAATCATTTTTTTTCAGGATTTTAATAATTTGGTAATGACTATTTAGATTTACTTCACATTCAACAGGTGTCCTAATACTTATGAACGGGAGTGTATGTATCACGATGATAATGAATGAGATAAACGTTCTCCTTCTACTGCCATTAAACAGAATTACGTGAAACAATTCTAAATAATTTGCAATACTACTACAATATCTAAATATCAACTTATCCCATATAACGTCAGTTTAAATACCCTATTTCGAAAGAAAAATAATAATATTCTCACAGACCGCTAATCCTTGTTTATGACAATTGTTTCTTATCCTTCAAGCAAGTTTCTAACCTGCTTGCCAACAATTATTTTTTTCTTTTTAACTAAAACACCGATTCAATGTTAATTCGTAGTGGTCTATATTATTAAATTTATCTCTCAAACAATGTTGTCCAGAGTGAATTAAATGATAATCCGATGGTAGTAGGTCAGGAGAATATGATACATATCGTATTGATTACTGATTAATTAACTGTACGTTATTAAATATTGCCGTGATGAAAAAGGCTCACTTTACGTTTCACTAAAGCCAGTCGTTTGCTCGTCAAATCTGCATATAATCTGCCTACCTGTTTACTCTGTTAACTGCAGCAAGTATCATCTTATTTTCCTTTTAAAAATAAATGATAAATTATTTCCTGTTGGTATATACCTACTACCAGTAAACACGCGATAAAACTTTCTTTCAACGCAGATGGAGTTTTGCAGCAGGTACAGATAGCCATTGATTTTTGCGATATAAAGAGCCCACTTTTCGTATCTGTTTATCATTCTAGGAATAAACGAACGATTCTATTGCCAATCTCATAAAGAACCACAAACATTCGTGCTTTGAACACAGTTCACTGTAGAGAATTTACGCGAAATCTATCGCGATTGTTTTAAGTAAAAGAGAGACACTTGTCGGAGTTTCTCGTTTTTGAATAAATATGTCGGGTAAGATCTAGCTGCATCAAATTAATTCGTTATATACCGACGTGAATTATAAAATTTGACGCAAAAAGGTGTGAGAATCTTTAGATTTATTTTAGAGAAAAATTGCGACTTTCACAATTTTTAACTGTTTGCAGCTCATAGCAACGTTAATCGATTTCGACGAAATTTTTACAATACGTATGCTCTAAATTTTCATTAAATGCTCAGATAAGAAAGTTATAAAAAGTGACTTTTACAATTTTCTTCGCGATTCCGACAAATTACATTTCTTTCCAAATATTTTCTACACGTCATCTAGTATACTAATCCTTCTAACTTCTCAAAAATGACTCAAGTCGTTTGGTCCAATTTAAAAAAAATTAGACTGTTTTAAAGGGTGTCCAAATATTAATAAAAGTAACCGTACATATTGATTATCGCATTCAGGGTGTTTAAAGAAGAATTACTCAACTTGGAGCGTACAGTACTCACTAAATTGAGGGAAAATAGATGTAGAGGCGATTTTCATCTTTAGGGACTACAAATGATTTGATTCCTTCGTTCATTGCTTTCCATCATTTTTGTACACAAGATAACTACACCATGTATATTTTTTTATTAAATAATCTCGCATCTTATGTTCGCCTTAAGCTTCTGTTAATCTAACTTTTAAATTTTAAAGTTTAAAAACATTTGCACATGTACTGCCGTTCATAAGTATTAAGACACCCATTATGTTCGTGTAGAAAGTATTATATAATTAAATTATGTGTATTTCCTCGTCAAAGTTAGTGTCATATGTTAGTAAAAATATACATACAAACATATGTACTCGTTATACTCGAAGATTCTACAATGAATAATTTTTCTTTAGGATCTCAATAATTTCATATTAAGCTTGTAATGACAGCGAGGCTTGCTTCACATTCAGCAAGTAGATTTTAGTAAATTTCAGTAGATTTGCATAGGTTTCAAGAGATTTCAATAAACACTTGTAGAATACAGTAGACTTTAATAGAATTCAGCAGATTTCGGTACACTTTAGTAGATTTTAGTAAATTTCAGTAGAATTCAGTAGATTTCAGTAGATTTGCATAGGTTTCGAGAGATTTCAATAAACATTAGTAGAGTACAGTAGACTTTAATAGAATTTAGCAGATTTCGGTACACTTTAGTAGATTTTAGCAGGTTTCGGTAGATTTCAGTAGATTTGCATAGGTTTCGAGAGATTTCAATAAACACTTGTAGAATACAGTAGACTTTAATAGAATTCAGCAGATTTCGTTACACTTTAGTAGATTTTAGCAGGTTTCGGTAGATTTCAGTAGATTTCAGTAGATTTGCATAGGTTTCGAGAGATTTCAGTAAACATTAGTAGAGTACAGTAGACTTTAATAGAATTCAGCAAATTTCGGTACACTTTAGTAGATTTTAGTAAATTTCAGTAGAATTCGATAGATTTTAGTAGATTTGCATAGGTTCCGAGAGATTTCAATAAACATTTGTAGAGTACAGTAGACTTTAACCCTAATGCGGTCTCCGGCTCATTTCCGACCCACCGCATTCTTATTGTTTTTAATAATTTTTCCTGTTATCCAGTTTATGTTCTCTTAACGTTGTGTTAAAAGTTTCTTGTTTAGGTTCATACGAAGCGCTGGTAACGATAAAGTCTTTGGGTCAAAATTGACCCAAGGGGTGCTAGGTATTGGGTCATTTTTGACCCAGAGACTTCAAGCCAACAGTCGAATGGAAGAACGCACTAGGGTTGATAGAATTCAGCAGATTTCGGTACACTTTAGTAGGTTTCGATAGATTTCAGCAAAGTTCAATAGATTTCGATAGATTTAAGTAGATTTCAGCATGCCGTAGGAATATATTCAGGAAGTGCCCTAATACTTATGGACAGGAGTATATTTCTCTATAAATAAATTATCTAGAACAACCTTTATATATTTGCAAGTGTGTATTCTCATACATATACATTTAATTCCAACGTAAAGTAGATATTATATTATCTTCAATTATGTAAAAATGATTTAAAATGGAAACATAAATCTTAAGTATGTTTAATTATTTTCTTTAATAACAATATGCATCTTACGTTTGCATATCGCTAATCATTGCGCCAATTATTCATTTTTCTCAGGCATGTTGTTTACCAGGTTGCACAAGAAATTTCTTATTTGTGTAAATAATTTTTTCATCCGTAGAAACTCGCGTGACGAAACATAACGATAAACATGATGATTCCACATTTCTAATATTATACATATAATATATATAAAAAGGAAAAAGTAGTATTTCATATAAAAACACATGACGTAACGAGATAAAAACAAATGGGTTAAAGGTATGCAATTAGTTGCATCATATGAGACTATTTTTTTCGCTGATTGCGTTTAACGTGATTTTATAAAATAGTTATTATTGTAAAACACTTGTGATTCAATTTAATTTACATAAACATCGTTTAACTGAGGATCCATGCTTTTCGTGAAACATTCTAAAGGAAAGAATGCAAAGACCTAAAAAAAAAGAAAATGTGAAGATTGTAAGAACGCAAAGATTGTGACAATGTAAAGACTTAAACAAAGAAATGTAGAGATTATAAAAATGCGAAGATTGTAGAAATGCAAAAATTGTAAAAATGTAAAGATTGTAGAAAAGGAAAGATTGTAAAAATGTGAAGGCTTAAAAAAGGAAATGCAAAGATTGTAAAAATGCAAAAATTGTGAAAATGTAAAGATTGTAAAAATGTAGACTTAAAAAAAAAATTTAAAGATTGTAAAAATGTAAATATTGTAGAAAAGGAAAGATTGTAAAAATGTGAAGGCTTAAAAAAAGAAATGCAAAGATTGTAAAAATGCAAAAATTGTGAAAATGTAAAGATTGTAGAAAAGGAAAGATTGTAAAAATGTAGACTTAAAAAAGAAATTTAAAGATTGTAAAAATGTAAAGATTGTAGAAAAGGAAAGATTGTAAAAATGTGAAGGCTTAAAAAAGGAAATGCAAAGATTGTAAAAATGCAAAAATTGTGAAAATGTAAAGATTGTAGAAAAGGAAAGATTGTAAAAATGTGAAGGCTTAAAAAAAGGAAATGCAAAGATTGTAAAAATGCAAAAATTGTGAAAATGTAAAGATTGTAGAAATGTAGACTTAGAATAACGATAGTAACAATGTAAATATTGGAAAAATGTAAAGACTTGAAAAAAGAAACGTAAAGATTGTAAAACTGCAAAAATTGTAAAAATGCAAAGATATTTCAATCTTTTACAAAAGTCACATTTCATGTTAATAAGAAAATTCACAGTAATTCTTGCATCTACATTTGTAGGAATTATTTATTAATATATTTCTTATTTTTGTCAAAAGACAATATTGATCTCTCATCAGACCAGCACTAGCAATAGCATTACAATGCAATAATGCGAACTGTCCCATAATTACACAGGATTGGCTATATTTTAGTGAATAGTAAAACCCATTCAGTCATCAACCGTATTATAAGTACAGACACGTTCAACTAAGCATACAAAACGTATCCTCTATTTGCCGAACGATTCCTGGTAAGCTGAATGTCTTGTCTTCACATTTCACGAGAAATCTTTGAGTCACTAATGCTCATCACCAATCGCCAAAGATCGTTACTGTGAAACTGAAAGTGATATACAGGGTGATTCGCCTAACTTCACGACCTGGAATTGCTCGTAAACTATCCACCGTGCGAAATAGCGTTTCAAGCAAAACTTCCATGATTTCAAGGGAAACATATGTTACCATGATCACCATGATCTTTTTTAACGTAACACTCTATATTTCCTTGCTGAAATTAAGAGAGAATTGACAGCTGAGTGAATAAATATTAAGGTGTAATGCGTCTAGAATGAGTGTTTATTGAGGTATTTACGATGGAAGTTCTGTTCTATTGAAATCGAATTTACACAAAAACAGGCAGAAGTATACTTTCCTATCCATAAATTTGATTATAATACGGTGAAGATATTTTTGACGATGTGACTGATGTAGAAGAAGACTAAGTAAGAGAAACAGAAGTAGGTGAAGGAAGCTCAGATTCCGAAGAAAGTTTAGACAGCCTTCCTTTAGATGAGCGCATGGGAATTGAACGTAATGATTCTAGATAATATAAATCAAGAGACAACTCTATATTATAGGGAAAGGGACATTTTATCGTCTCAATTAGGACCGACAAGGCAAACGACGATATTGTTATTATTAAAATTTCAATATAATATTAAAATTATATCGAACAAGTTTAATAATTGCAATAAAATAATTTACAATTAAAAAATTTTTTAAAAATAATAAATATGAACCGTAATAATTAAATGAACTATGTTTTTGTTTTGTATTTATTTCTTGTAAATTTTTGATACTGTGTCAATTTCACCCAAATTTGCTTATACGTGTAACTTTAAAGACTCCGTCTAAGAATTAAATTATCTAAGAAGAAAATCCCAAAGGCAATGTAAAAGAAGATATGCACATTTTGTAACTTCGTGACAAAGTTTATCATCCTAATGTATTTAACATTCCATTAAAAATTTTATGCAATTTTACACGAAAATTAGAGAACCGTTATCACTTGTTGTAACGAGAGAGATTCTCGTGGATCCCGATGATGATTCGCGACTTCGGTGCGCCTTTTTTTTATAGCGCGAGCGATGCCCGCGCGTACGGGGGCTAGTGTTTTGTTAGACGGTTGGAGGCTTTGTCCAGGCCACGTTGCGACTACAAGAGCGCGTCTCTGATATTAACATCATTTATGTTAAATAACATTGATACAACAGTTATTCAACTTCATAAAAGTTAACAATTTTGTGAGAAAATCCGTCCCGAAGACGGTGAAGCGAGCATCTTGAAGCCACGCCCAGCGCGCTCGGTGGGGATGACTCCGCCCCTTTGGGTCTTTCCCTGGGCCTGTACGCGTAGGGGCGGACAGGGATCGGCAGGGCGATGCGTCCTCACTCTTCCCGAGACCTCCAATTGTACATTTTTGCAAGCGACGTCCGATTAACGTAGACACAGATTCTGAGTGGAATATATTGTTGCGGAAAACGTAGATACGTTTAGTGAATTTCACGCCCACCCTACGCTGAGTCGGAGTATTTTCTGACAATTGTTAAATTCATTTGTTACAAATCTATCAATCTTTGATAGTCAAGATGATTGTCACTTCGAGATGTTACCTTGTTAGATTATCAGCGGGTTTCTAAGAAAAACCAATAATTGTATAT
>NW_017100421.1:182097-183078 GCF_001263275.1 Habropoda laboriosa
AATATTTTTAACTTTGATATTTTATTTCAATAATTTAATAATATTATATCACCTAATGTTTTCTATAATTAAAAGTGAAACTCCCAGTAAAACACTATAAAGTGTGCAAAACTGGCAATTTACTGTATTAAACGTAATTACAAATTCTAATCATATTCATAGAAGATTCGGCTTAAAAAATGCCGTCTCCCACGAGTCAGATTACTGGAACGTGATCGTATGAACAGACGGGACACTTCTTCTATTGGCAGATCGATTTCCAGTAGCCAGGGAGCAGAACTCCTTCTCGGTCTTTCGGAGGAAGTACTTAAACGTCCGTACAAACTACGATGAAGTGGTCGATCCAGCGGGGAATTGAGGCGAGACCTTCTTTACTCGCAACTCGTAGATGTTCCCGATTCATGGAGTTCTCAGAACAAATCTCAATGGAGGAAATTACTCCAAATTCGGCACGAAACCACTGGACTGCCTGATGAAATCCATATAAGGCTAATCATTGATCGTTCCACGGGAGAACTTGGATGAAATCGCAATTAACTCTTAAGCTGATTTTCCTCGAATGACCATTCGAAGTGAGGAACGTGTAACGCGCCTGAAAAATGTGTCTCGAATTTGTTCGAAAGGATACTTTTCATTTTATGTCATTTTCTGTCCTTTCGATGTTAACTCTTTTTCTGAACGATTTTACGAATCCCACTGAAAATGTGATTTTACCATAGCACTGTAAAAAATTGACAGGATGACGATTAGATTTGGATAATCAACAAGCGAAATTTCACTCTCGCGTTTCTTCGAAACGAATGTTTATTTTTATTAATGAAAGTTTTAACATTTGACTTAACGAATACTTGTATAATGGAATAGAGACTTTGATAAGTATTGCTAAAATTTTTCCAGGTGTTTTTACAGCCTAAAACAATAAAAAATTAGACTTCAGTGTGAAAAAATCTTTCCTGGGTCATTACTGACCCAAACAAAATT
>NW_017100421.1:183092-185028 GCF_001263275.1 Habropoda laboriosa
GATTATTGAAAAAGCTTTAAACATCTGACTTAAGGAATAATTATACGATGTAGTAGAGACTTTGATCAGTATCTCAGAATTTTTTCAGATTTTTGAAAGCCTAAAACAGTAAAAAAGTTAGACTTCAGTGTGAAAAAATCTTTTCTGGGTCATTACTGACCCAAGCAAAATTTCACTCTTGTATTTCTTCGATTATTGAAAAAGCTTTAAACATCTGACTGAATTAATAATTGTACGATGTAGTAGAGACATTAATGAGTATCTTAGAAATTTTTCAGATTTTTTCAAAGCCTAAAACAGTAAAAACATTAGACTTCAGTGTGAAACAGTCTTATCATGGGTCATTACTGACTCAAGCAAAATTTCACTCTTGTATTTCTTCGATTATTGAAAAAGCTTTAAACATCTGACTTAAGGAATAATTATACGATGTAGTAGAGACTTTGATCAGTATCTCAGAATTTTTTCAGATTTTTGAAAGCCTAAAACAGTAAAAAAGTTAGACTTCAGTGTGAAACAGTCTTATCTTGGGTCATTACTGACCCAAGCAAAATTTCACTCTTGTATTTCTTTGATTATTGAAAAAGCTTTAAACATCTGACTTAAGGAATAATTATACGATGTAGTAGAGACTTTGATCAGTATCTCAGAATTTTTTCAGATTTTTTCAAAGCCTAAAACAGTAAAAAAATTAGACTTGGACATAAACGGCCCAGTTTGTCTACTGTGTGTGAATGTGAAAAAATATATTTGCCTATGCAGTGTTAATATGCCCTGTAATTATGTAATTCCTAATGCATAATTTCTCTGCAATTTGAATGTCCATTCTGTCAGGACAATTGGACTTTGATAATTAAGATGTACATAATTAAGATGTACCGTAATTATGTCATACCCTGTGACTAATGGAAAATTCGCATGTAATTAATATGTGCAGTCAGTCTGAAAAATATTCGAACACCGATATAATATTTGAATTTTATGCTCTCTATCTCATTTTGTTCAAGATCTTAATAATGTTTAATATTTTAATTTTAATATTTCAGTTTGATGCTCTGTATTTTAAGTGAAAGTTCAACGAATAAGAAAAAGTGTACTATGTTGTGCTACAGTATAGTTTTTAGACCCGAAAATTCCAACAATTTTTTATTTATCGCATAAGGTTGTTGAAATAATAGAAGAAAAACGGAAGAATAGCCGATTTTTATGTCGCAAAAATTTTCAGACAATTCCCAGAAAGACATACCAGTAATGTTTGTAAACTCAACAACGCTCAAGTTAAGTTTACGTTTTGAATTCACACGAAATGGATCATAAAAGTGCAAATAAAATAGGGAAAAACATTTCGCAAAATTGCAAGTTTCTTAAAAGTATGTAACAGCACAGTATCGGACATTATAAACTTAAACGTGAAGACGAATTTTATAATTTAATTAATCAATTGGTTTTCTGCCAATTCTGATATTTAATATATTGCATATGTAACGGAAATTTATTTCCGTCAAACAAACAAATTAAATTAAATCAAATTAAATTTCAGTTGCGTCCGGTAATTGGATTAGAAATCCTGATTATCGGCGATTTCAAATTACCTCGCATTTCCTTTTGTTTTGTCTCCAACTTTACTTGTGAGCAACTCTACTTACTTAATGCCCGCTAATATTTCAGACCAGTATTATAACTACCACAATTTACTATGACATAATTCCATTATTAATTTCCATGGCAGTACGTTAGATCTTATACTTTGTAAACACATTCTTGTTTCATGTACTTTAACTATCTTCTTTTTGTATAATTGTGTTACCGCCGTCGTAAGGGTACCCATCACTTTATCGTATTAATATATTGTATTTGTAATGGAAATTTATTTCCGTCAATCAATTTAAATAAATAAATAAATATTTCCAACAAATCTTTAAATTTTATTTAGAGA
>NW_017100422.1:0-40502 GCF_001263275.1 Habropoda laboriosa
ATCCCTGGTGTGTTTGCAACCAGTAAAAAATTTCTCAAAGTTAATTAAAAATCGTAGAAAGAAGCTTACAAAGTAATTAAAATCATCTCTTAATTAAAATTAAATTAAAAAAAATTCCTAACAGCAGTGAACCCAAAAAATTTGCCTCCTTTTAACCCTAAAAATTGAAACATTAAACCTTAATAATTTTTTTGGACTAAACCTGGAAATTTAATTAATACCTCTAAAAAATAATTAAAAATCGTAGGAAAAAAGCTTAAAACATAATCAGAGCCATTCATTACCGAAAAATGGGATTAAATAAAATTCCCAACAACGGTGAACTCTGAAAATTGTATTCTTTCACTGGAACAAAACCTGGAAATGAAGTTCTCCGGTGCGTTTCCAAGGTGCAACGCGGTCAAATGCAAAGAAGTCTCGCTCGAGCGGCCACGAGTATCTGTCCAAGTGATATTTTCCGGCGTGGCCGCGTCGTCCATTATCATTTTAAGCGAATCACGCCGGCGAGATCGCGAATGTGCGAAGGGAAACAGTGGGGAACGGGCTCGCGATCGTTTGCTCTGAAAACATCGATTCGCATTCACAGTGATCGTTGCGCAGAAACGTCAACACATTTCACGCCACATAAATCAACGTGGCGGCGGAGTCGCGCGTTTGCGTTTCGAACGTACGCCACGCTTTCGAAGAAAGCTCGCCGCGTATCTGGGTCGATTCCCAGTTTGATTTATACCCGTTTTAGGCGATCATCCGCTGTCAAAGCTTCCTCCAGGTGGATCGCGTGCCAACTTTCAGCGACACCTTCTACGACGCGAACGTCTTTTCACCTGTCTCAATTTACCATTCGCACGTTTCTCTTTTTCTTTTTTTTTTATGTGAACTCGGTGTTCCATTTTAATCAGTCCACGCAGTTAGGTACCTTCCCAACTGTTTGTTATTCGACAAATTTTCTATAATTTACGATTATCACTTTTCTCTCCATTTTTTTTATATACAATACCGGCTGAAAGTTTGGAATCACCTCCCACTTTTCAATCTGCTGCTAATTTTTTAAAGATTTCAAGTTTATCTCAGTTCTACATTTATAAAAAATTCTCAAAGTCGCTGACTTTTTTCTGGAATTTTCTGAAAATTTCTGTGTAAATTTCAATGCTCGGTGATTCCAAACTTTTGGCCGGTAGTGTATGCGAATTCGCAATTCATTCGCACCATTTCATTTCTCAACCATTTCATTTAAATAATACCCAGCCCTGAAGTCACGTAACATCCTGAAAACTATCACGAGAAAAGAGACGTACAAACAAAATCATTTTCAACGTGCCTGGAAATGTTTCTTTTCGACAAGTTTTTCCCAAGTTTTCGCGGAAGTAGACGAAGAGGACGCAGACACCGGAGGGGGTGGCGATTATTTCAACGAAGTCTAGGAAGAGACACGGGGGGTTACACAGGCAAGTCGAAGAGGAACAGAGCGACGAGGAGTTTGTTAGCAGGAGGCACTCGCCTTTTTGTAGCTGCGCCGTTTGTCGACGACACGGGTAAACTTTCCCAGAGTTTCGCGGCGATTCGCGGGGCGTTGCGGAGGCGGCTTGCAACGGCGGACACGCCCAGCGTCGCGACGCTTTTATCGATCAACGGTGGTACGCACGCCAACGGCCATTTTACTTTTCCGCCGATGGATACGTGAAAATTCACCGGGCCCGTTACCATTGAACACAGACGAAAGAAGGGAATGGCCGTGATGCGAACGCGTCGCGACTCTCGCGACTTCAACCTCCAACACGAGACTTTCATTAAATAATTGAATTTACCATTCAAATATTACATTTTCCGAACTCGCTGGAACTTCTTATTCTTATTTTCCAAGCTTTCGGCTAATCATACATTTGTAGCTTTCGTAGTTTCCTTTAGGATCAACTTTTTAGCCAAATTTTTATGACATTATACGTGAATATTTCACTTACATGAGAAAATAGATCAGTTCAAATTTAACACGTCTCCTTTAGTATTAAAGTTATAACTATTAACAAGTTCTCTACCAGACCATTTAAAACAAACTTTTAGAATTACCTAAACACTTTTTTTTTTAAATTTTTAAATCACTTTTTTATCAGTTTGTACGACAATTTTTATCTTTTATCAGTGTACTTAGCACGTTTCGAAAAGAGAGTCACTCATATATGAGTGACACCTTTTTTATGAATACACAATAACTTTTATTTCCCTATTCTCTTTCTTTTTCTTTACTAATTTACAATTAGAATTACAAGGAATACTTGTAATAATTGTAACAGTTATCAGATTACAGTCTTTGAATGCAGCTCACGTTCTTTTTTCTGAACTCCGACATAGAATAAGCACCGTATTCGTTAAAATAAAAGCTGCTGTTATTTTCAAGAAATAAACACTTTTATGAACGGTAAACATGAAACAACGAGTACATTATGTAGGTTTTATCTAAACTATTTGCATTATCTACGATAAAAATCTACTCTACGGCTCAGAAAGTATGACATATGAGCAACGCGGTTCTAAAGAAAAAATCACTGTCACTTTTATATGTAAAATAATTAATTAAAAAAGAAGGACTCTGAATTCTTGACATTTTAGTCTTATATTAGATTTCCCTTGCTTAACCATTTGCCTTAGAATGAGGAGTTGCTCTCGTGGCGCAGATTAGGATAAAGATGTGTCAGAAGAAGAATTATATTCCTAATCAATTTAGCTTTAATTTGAGTCTGATATTTTGAGCCTTTTTTTATTTAACGCTGTATTAAAGTAGTGAATTGTCGAGGTTAACATACGCAGCGAATAAAAAATTGTACGGCAAAGAGATAAACGACATATATATCTTTATTGGTCCAATGAAAGCTACACTACTAAAGTAGTATAAACCACCAGTAGCCCAAAGTTAACCGAATGTATTAATATTAGGTCATCTTGGAAATTTCTGCGGTTTTAAACCGTTCATTTAAGAAAAAAAAAAACAACACCGTAACTTTAAAATAATTTCCACAATGTTCCATACACTTTTGCCAACGTATTACCAGAGCGTTAATTCGAATCTCCAAGAGAAACTTTTCTCTCCAGATCGTCATCGAAGTTCCATGACGAAGCTCGTGAGACTGTGATTAACCATTTGCCTTTACGAATTTGTAATCGTTACGTATGTCAGCCTCGACAATTCGCCGTTTTAAAAGAGTGTTGAAGGAAAAAGAGTTAAAATTTCATACAAGGTGATAAAACAAAGTCCATGAATTTAGAGGATTATTACTCACCGAGAGGAGTAAAAAATGACTAATCAAAACAGCTCCTAAGATCGATCTTTTCGATATAAAATCAACTTTTATATTTACGAACACTTGATATCGTAAATAAATCTTATCGCAATACATACAGTATTGAATGTAAACGGGAGAATTTGTTTGGAAGTACATTATTGTACAACAACACACAATATCAGTATATATTACTTGATAGACGCAAACCTAATACGAGTCTTCAGTATTCATTCATACTACGGTTAGCGTTATTATTGCATCGTTAATAATGTTTATTTATTTTCACATTACATTGTGCCTATTCGGTAGAAAAACTGCTTCCAAAGTTGATCTCCTAAAATTCTTCTGTTTATATTCAGCCTACTGTGAAGAGACTCGTTTAAGATATGGAACGTTCCTAAGCTCCTAAACTCTCAAACCCTTTTCTTTATTACCCTGTATGTAATTTATGTTCTGTGATCGTCAGATTTAAATTGAAGCTGAAGTTGTAGCTAGAGCGCGTATTGACTAGAAATAGAATTCTTCTTCAGTTACATGTTGACCAAAATCTGCACCACGAGTGTGACTCGTCATTATAAAGCAGAGGGTTAACCTTCTAATTAATGAATGTTAACGCATAATCTTCGGTCCATTCGTTTCTGACCATTTCTTCTACTTCTTCTTCTTCTTCTTCTTCCCCCCGTTTCGCAGAGTCGTCGATCGGAGCTGAGGATCGAGTCGGTAGGTACGCGAAACCGGCTTATAGGCTCGTATATCTCTTTATAGGGCCTTATCATATTTATGGGAGCCGGTGGAAGCGTGCGACATGGAAACCGCATCTGTCGGCATGCATATTTTTAAATACCAATTCACTGCGCGCGGCTTCTACCGATTTCTTTCCCCTTGAACGCCAATGCCGATACGCGAGATGCCGCTTCGTTTATTTATCCTCGCCGACCGTGTATACCCGCCCCGACGATCCGCGGGGGAGAAAAGAGTAGCTTCGTCGTACGCGGACGACTCAATCTGGCCACGAAGGCGAAACTCGATGAACGCGATCGTTCGAGGGTGGTGATTTAATTGTCGCTCGTGAGATTACTACTTGAGAGCATTCTGAAACGCGTGAGTCTTCTCTGGTAGCGCTAACCCAGACCTTCGATCGAAACGAACGGCGCGGTAGTTTGCGAATTCTGGGTTAGAGGTACATGTATAGCGATGAGCGTTTGAATTTCAACTTCGAAGGGATCCGAAGTTTTTCAATACTGTGAAAATTTGCACCGCTTCGAACATAATTCGATGCCTAAAATTCTTGACATTCTTCATAAGTTTTGAAAGTTTAGTGAGTATTCAATGCTCATCAAGATTTCAAGTCCTATCGAAACTTTCAAGAATTTCAAGATGTATCCAAACTTTAAAGACTCAAGACCTATCAGGACTCAAGATTCAAAACTTATCAAGACTTTCAAGACGTATCGAAATATTAAAATCTCAAGACCTATCAAGACTCAAGACCATTCACGACTTAAGAGCACTCAAGACTCAAGACCTGTCATGACTCAAGAGCTCTCATGTTTCAAGATCTGTCAAGACACGAGACTCGAGACCTCTCAAGACTCAAGATTCAAGACTTATCAAGACTTTCAAGACGTATCGAAATATTAAAATCTCAAGACCTATCAAAACTCAAGACTTAAGACCTATCAAGACTCAAGACCTTTCATGACTCAAGAGCACTTATGTCTCAAGGTCTCTCAAGACTCAAGACTCAAGATTCAAGACTTATCAAGACTTTAAAGTGTTTCAAAATTCTCAAGACGTACTGAAACATTAAATTCTCAAAACCTATCAAGACTTTCAAGAGTTTCAAGTATCGAATAATGTTCAAAGTGATTCGAACAAAGTGTTTCAGAGACTATCATTAATCGTGGTCCGTGTCACAAAGGAGATCATCGCTAATCCGGAACATAGGCGGTGCTGAATAGGAGCACAAGGTTAAGCGCATTACCGTATGCGTATCTCGTTTCGAATTCGTGGGATCCGTACTATTATACGTCCGTAGACTTAAGTGGTATGCGTATACATGCCATGGTCATTTCCCATTCGCACGATTCGCTTGGGAACAGGTCGTTTCCGCGGGGAGTTCAGGTGCGTGCGCTGTGTCCCCGTCGATGATTCAGCTGGATCGCAGCGACGGCGGTGATAATGTTCGCGATAATTAGTCAGGAGAGACACCGATAGCATCTATGGATGCCGTTATCCAGCCGTTCGATGGTCGATTCTTTTCCTCGTCGTCGACAGATTGACACTTTCCACGTCGGCGTCGCGCGATCGAACAGAGTCATGCTTGCACCGGGACCGCAAAAATCGGCGTAAAAATTAAAGACCGATTGTCGTTGATCGTTCCTTCGGTCTTCTTTTTCGTCCGCCTCGCGTGAATAACGGCGTGATTGCCCGGGAATAATTAAGGATCGTGCGGATGATCGGGAAACATTATCGCGAGATGCTGTTTTCGAGGTAGGTACGTAGGCTCCTGGTGTAGGTACAGTTACTCCGAAAAATATTCGGACACTAATGAAACAACCATTAAACACGGCGCAAGTAAAATATTCATGTTTGCTGAGTGTACGAGTATTTGTGTAACGTGGTAATTGGACGTAATTTCGATCAATTTGCATTACAGTATCGTATGCGAAAATGCATGAAACTAACAATGTGTATTACTAGAAAACAAAGTGTCCGAATATTTTTGAGAGTAACTGTATACCTGAGGTAATGTTTATACGAATGTAACGTAATGATTAAATAACGAGGAATGAGTAATAAAAGAAAAGTGTCTTTTACTTGAGAATTGTTTCGAATAACTCTCATTTTCCTGCCAGCATAATCGTGCCTTTATCACACTTCAGCGACAGAATTGCAATATCGATTTACCCGAAAACGAAATTTTCTACGCATTTCATCGTAGACATTTCCACACTAAGCATTTATTAGTATTTTTATCGAGATATTTATTCTTTCGTTACCGGCCAGATTACGCGAAATTCCGAATAACAGTACGTATATTACGCAAACATTAAATACTCCTGTACAAAAATATTACGCTACATTTTCGACTTATTTTATACACTACAATCTTCTTTCACGTCGCGCCACCGATTCCCTGACGCTCTTTACAAGCATCGTTGCAGCAATAGAAGAAGAAAGATAAAGGGGGAAATGCGTACGAACCGTACACAGTAGCCTCCCTTTTGAAATCTAAAAAACGAAACCACTGATTTCGTCCAATCTATCGCCACCACCATCATCATCGATACCATCACACTCGACGTGATCGCGTGGGACCACGATTCGGATGAATCGCGAAGGAAAAATCCGCAGTCACAGTCAGTAGGTTGCGAAACGCCGGGTTCTTTCTCTTCCTCTCTCTCTCTCCGACGGCAGGCGTGCAGCCCCACGGAATCGAATTCGGTCAGGCCTCGGAGCTGGGTCGGCGTCGATTGTCGTTGGAGAAAGGAGCCGTAGCCGCCCGTATTCCACATAGCTACGTGGGTTTCATCCCTCTCGAGTCAATGTTCACAATGAACTGCACCCCGCGCTCCCAGTATTCAGCCTTTAATCCGATTATTCCTTTCGAATCAACGAGCACCGCGCGCTTCATTCTTGCCCCCGCGCACCCACTTACAACCGATGCTGTAGAACCTGGACGTGTAATACGGGCGACGAAATATCCGTGTAATCGGTTACATCCCAATGGGAACCGACCTTTCTCTATTTACATTTCGCAGCGTACCAACGAATCTGGGTTCGTTAACACGGGCAACAGTTTTCTCGCCGGGCGAGAGAGATCGTTGATCCTGATCTTTCTTTTTTTTTTTTTTTCGAAGCCTGAATCCGTCGCGTTTCCGGTTTATTTGCGCGAGTTTGCGAACGTCGGCGATGTACACGGACGTTCGTAAGCGTTTGGATACTCGTCACGTTCGTATAGAGAGTGTTATTATGATTTATGAGCTAGAGTTAGTAGCGTACATCAGTGAAAATACGGGATGAGCCGTGTAAAGCGTGACACTTGAATATTACCGAAAATATTAGCGATGTTGAAAAATGTTGCTAGGAAGAATTGGTGTACTTTAAAAGGCACAGTTCTTGGTGTAACTTAATTTCTTGTACGCGAAGAGGTATATCGAGACTGCAAACTTCTGATAGGACCTGCAAACTTGTCGAGTACTCAGTACCTTGAAAACACTGCGAATGCCTTTGTCCAAGCAGTATTGTTAACATAAAATATTAAAGATATTGAATAGACAAATGTAACGTGTCGAATACTTACCAAGCTTTCAAGAGCTATCGAAATTTACAAAACTCAAGACCTATTGAACCTCACGATTCCAGATTTATCAGAACTTTCAAGAGTTTTAAGGCTTCCAAGATTTTCCAGACCTATTGAAATTTCCAAGATTCAAGACCTATCAAGACTCAAGATTCCAGACTTATCAAGACTTTCAAGAATTTTAAGTAGATATCGAATTGTGGCCGAAGTGATTCGAATTTTCACAGTATTGAAAAACTTCGAATCGCTTTGAAATTGAGATTCAAACTCACGTCACTAACGTATATAGATTGCTCGTGAACGATAAGAGGGATAAGCAAATGTGAAACTGTGATCGTTGTTTCGTTGAGCACGTGCCGTGTTGTATGAGGGTTAAGTGTTCGGTGAAATCTTTGAGAATCAAGTTGGACGTTCATGTTGGCACGTTGTTCACTGGCTACATTTGTGTCAATATTAAAACGAACGACTTTCTGCAAATATTAATACATACTTTTATGTACATATAATGTACTCACACAAAATTCGGTAAACATTCTAATGAAATAATCCGATATGTGTTTAAAGTGTAATAGCAAAGATATGTATGAACTTTTGCTAAAATCTTCCGATGAGTTACTGTGGAAAATGTATAAAGTGACAAAATTGTGTTCATAATGTAAAATATACAAAAAATAAATCTTAAGTTGATTGAGATTAAAACGAATAGTAAAATTACCGCACATTCGAGGAGATCTCCCAATTTTGCAATCGCATAATTCATGTTTAATCGGGGAGTTGTAGAAAGAAAAATGAGTATCATGGGAGTACAAGCGCACTCATGTTGAATACGAAAATAAAAATTTAGAACGAAACTGCTATCTATAAGACTTTCGTTCTCCCGGAGCGCCAAGCGAATGCCAACTGTAAAAATATTGGCACAAATGTAAATTTAAAAATGAACTTCACTGAATTGCGACGTTTTCAGAATTGAAATACAATCTGTTTATTCAAATTCTAATTACAATTCACAATTTTTTATTTTCATTCAGTCCTGTTATTCTGTTCCGTATTCGCCTTTATTTACCGTTATACGTGCTTTACTGCTCCAGTTAACAATTTTTATTTCGAATAAAAACGTAGGTACTTATTTAATTCGAGTACGAAGATGTAACATGATTGTATTCAGAGTTTTTAGGTAGCAAAAATTTACTATTTATTATAAATTTCTCAACGATTAACTTATTTCACCATTCCAAATGAAAAAAAAATTTCTCGAATGCTGTTTTCACAGTTTCTTCATTCCGGAATAATTTATTTGTTAAAAGATTGTTCAGCTGTTTGAGAAAGTGGTAGTCTGACGAGGAAGGGTCAGGCGAATAGGGGAGGACGTAGTGAAATTTCATATTCGTCGACTGTTTTCAATAATTTCTTTGAAAACGTTAACTGGTCTTCCTCTTCACTCATTTTAAAAAGTCATCGATCTTGAATTTCGCATGCAAACGTTGACATTCCTTCCTTAAATGCTAAATTTATATTTTCTGCAGAGTTTACCGCAATACTTCCAAGTTCAAACTTATCCTGATTGTTCATCAGCCAGACAATAGTGTCCAAGCAATTCTTTCACGAATTTCTTTACTATTTATTACACGTGTAATAGCAAATTACTTTATCGTAACTATTATTTATTTATTTATTTAAATTGACTGACGGAAATAAATTTCCATTACAAATACTACATGTGATGAGTATCCTTACGATGCCGGTAACACAATTGTACACGAAGAAAATAGTTAAAGTACAAGAAACAAGAACGTGGGTACAAAATATAAGATCTAACATACTGCCATGTAAATTAATAATAGATTTATGTTATAGTAAATTTTGGTAGTTATAATACTGGTCTGAAAATATTAGGTGACATTGAGTAAGTAGAGTTGTTCACAAGTAAATTTGGCGGCAAAAACTGAAGAAAATGGCAAAAAACCAATTAATGTGAGGTAATTTGAAATCGCCGATAGTCAGGATTTCTAATCTGATTACCCGATGCAACTGAAATTTAATTTGTTTGTTTGACGGAAATAAATTTCCATTACATGCACAATGTATCAATATTATATGTGATGGAATCCTTACGATATCGGTAACGCAGCTGTACAAAAAGAGGATGAAAAAGAAATGAAACGAAAGACAAAGAGGTACAGAAAGTACAGAAAGTTGTGTTGCATTGTATCACGTGGAAAAATTTACGATCGGATAAAATTTAATATATAGTAGCGGGAAAGTGAAAATAGAGAACACGTTTCATTCGTATCAACCTAGTACTTATGAACGCGAGTTGTATGCAGAAGTATTAAATGAAAATTTCATCGAAGTTCTTTCTAACCAGACAGAAATCACTTTGATCCGCCATAGTGACTCTAAGAAAGTTGTTTGGAGTTATGAAAACATTACAGACCTTTTCCCGTTGAACGTGACACATCTCCAGGGATACACTAAGAAAACTCACGACATTCCCACACGATGACGAAATGACCTGTGCTATTGCAGGTGAGTAAGGATCATCGGCATCCGCTATCAAAACCGTTCCTTTATTATACCGTGATTTTCTTTCTTGAAGATCAATCATTCGACGGGCCTCCGATTTTGACGTTCCGTTGACCTTGTTTTGAACAATTCACGCATTGTGCCGCGTCGTTTACCTTGAATCTTTCAGCGGTACAAAGAAATCGAGTCCGACGAAAGTTCTTAACCTCTGAATGAAAAGATTAACGTTCGTTGATAAAAGTTCGTGTTAGTTTTTTCAACGTTACTCTTCGGTATTGGAATTTCTAACATAGATCTTCTTCGAATATACTGTCCGATATTAAATATAAAAAATTTCAAGGTGTTAAATTGGGAATAGCTTCAGTGTGGTATATTGCAGGATTATTTGCCTATGAATGTACTTAATGATAATTAAGTGATAAATGTTTGCTTGGTGAAATGGATATTTTGAGTACCATTCTACTATCGAGGGGATAATATCGAATTTCTGTTTTAATAAATTTCAATTTCCAATTTAAAGCAGGGACACTTTGAATGTGAAATAATTGATCCCTTTTGGAATTCGTTACTTCTTCTGATACACGTACGTCATAAAAATGACAATATTCGTAACTAATGTTACTTTTCTCGTCGATGAAGAAAATAAGAAAAGAATCGTCTCATTGATTAGGATATTAATATATTATGCATTTATAAGAAAAACACGTCAGAGCGAATTCCGCTGTGTGCGTAAATTATCCATTGATGTGTCGGTAACTGAGAAACGAAAGCAAATGCGTCGAAGATTTTGATTAAAATTCGATTTCCCGCACCTGTGTACTCATTGCTTTGCGTCTTTCACTGTTTCTCTTGATAACAACCCACTGCGTTGTGCAATGGTATACAATTTGTCACCTTTTACGTGCGACACGACTAAATAAACTAAGTATTCACCAACGTCATTATCGTGATTGAAAAAAAATTTTAATCGATCGGATTTACGTCACTTTATTAATTGTTTTCGAAGAAGTGATGACTAGCTGTTTGAAGTATTAGTATGTAAATTGTGGACGTAAAAATCAGAGTTCACATTTCGCGTACGAAATTTATGAAATATTTAAATTTAGAAAGCGTTGGATATTAAAAGAAAATGAATAGGTAATTTGACGAAATAAGAGATAAAATATTCCGTTCTCTAAGGAATAATCGCGTAAGTTATCTATTAGGTTTTAAAATTAGATATAATGGCTTTATCCTTAATTAGAGTGTACTTAATTAGTTTACAAAGCCATGATATAATTTTAGCTCAACGCACCAATTGAATATTTAAAGCGGAATATATTTTACAAATTTGATTTTGAATATTTAAATTCGTGTTATGAATTTTTTCTTTCGCAGTGCTTTAATGGTTCTTTTGTTAGCGTCCGAATATTTTTGGAAATAGCTATATATTTGAGTATTGTTAAAGTGTTCGACACAAGTGAAGCGTACGAGTAAATGTTAATTTAATTTCAAGTGTCTAATTCGTTTCATTTTAATACAGTTTCATGTTATACATTTAACAGAATTTTCTGTAACTGATTTACATTACCAGAAGTTTAGTTCTATTTAACACGATTTAACACGGAATTTGACAGAAACCTAACTTACCGTGTTATACGAGGGTAACTTGCAATTAGTAATGTAAAAGACACACGTACAACAAAAGGAAAAGGTGAGAATCGTGGGAAATGGAAAAATGTAAATCGAGCCTGAAAAGATGTCCCTTTTCTCCCGTGTTACCTACGTCTCGTCTTCTTTCACCGAACATTTAACACGCTCGAGATGGTTCCAGACTCGCGGTTTCTCTCCAAACATTTTCCCGAGGAATTTCCCGGCGTACACGCGACATTATCATGATAAAAGTGGCCCGGAGGCGCGTTCAAGTTCGAAAGCGGGCATCGTTGATATATATTACGTCGGTGGCTTGCCCATTGTCGTACAACCCTCGATACTTCCATAAAAGAATACAAATTCGAGAAAGCAGTCTGACATGTCACTCGCGGTGAACCGCCTGCTGTGCAAACACGCAAACTCTTGTCAAAATCCGACCACAGGGCAACCGACTTTCGTTCACCGCTATACGTGCCCGAAACACTTGGCATTGTAAGAGAACGCTGATAAACCTGGCCTCGACCTAAAAGTAGTGTTTTCTGGAAAATCGGTATACAGGGTGTCTCGACTAAAATATTGCTTTCAGTTGTGACGATATGAAAAGTATATTTTATATGAAATTTTAGATGCACGCTGTAACTTGAGTAAAATTCAATCGATTTTTAGCAAATTTCACAGACATATTGTTAAATGTATACTAAATTGTCCGACGCAGAATTTTTCCGAATTTTCAATTTTAGTTATAAATAAATAAGTAGCTACACTTCCACGTGAGAAACGAAATTTTCCTTGAAATGCTGCTATTTTCTTATTTACCAATTAAACAAAATAATTTTACTACTTAATTTTAATATTTCATAGGCAAATTTGGTTTCAGGAACCTGGTCATCGTGAATGAGGAATGTATACACTATCCAGCGATACACCTCGAGGCTTGCTTTCTATTCCAACGTTTTGTTTTGAAAAAGAGCTAAAAAAAATTTAGGTACAGTGGTCCTTCGAGCAACGCGGGGATTAGGGACGCCGACGTAGATGCGAACCACCCCCCGCCTTCACGAGAAACTGAAGTACATTTATATACTTCCAAAGCATGTGCATGTACATATTATATGCACTGAGTTTCATAATTCTTAAACCTCCTCAATATTTTCAATTCCCATATATTGTGGTTAAAATAATAACAAACGAAGTATGCCATGTTCAAAGTCCTATTGATAAACAATGTTTCCGTAGAAAAGGATAGAGCATGTATAAGTCTCGGGGAAAAAACAGTGAGAAACTGATTTGTTGTTGTTTAGGATACGATAAAACGAAATTGCTGCAGTAATTAATCTAATTAGCTATACGTAGGCTCTCCTCTATTTTCAATTAACTCAATCATTCGATTGTGTACGTATATATACATACATATTATTCACGCATACACATACCGTGAAGCTGTAGCTGTGTAGCTCGCAGAGGCACGCTTCTCGTTTGATTTTTCTCACAAGCTGAGCTGTTCGTTGTGTACTTGAATTCGGTGCACTAGCTTCTTGTATGCAGCGGCACTTAATTCACACGAACGAATATGCTAAGTACGTAAATTGATTGGAAATCCGCGTATAATCGAAAACGCGTTCACTCGTTCGACAGCCTCGTAAACACCGACTGAGGACGAGTCGTCCTGCCCGATTTCTTATCGCTGTACGCTCGCAACTGTTCTGAGAAAAATTCTAGGCCTTAACTTCTTAGAACTCGTGATATTTCTTGCGTGCCAAACATAAGAAACGCGAGCCTCGGTCGCTGAACGTACATCAAGCCAAACATAAACCTAGCTGTCCTTTTGAGGGTAAAACTATCGCGAGTTGCTCTCGAGAGTATCTCTCGCGTCTGAGAGTGACTGTCTGAGAGCATCGCTCAACTCTGAGAGTTACGACTCGAATAAACAGTTGCTTTGCAAACACGAAGCAGTTTCTTGACAGAACTCTCGTGCGAGTGAAAAATGTCAGGAAAAAAAATTAGTCGAGAAATGAAATTACCGATTTAATCACTCTTTAAGAAGAACAATCAGTGTTGTGGAATACAGAGATGTAGAATATCGTAACAGAGAAAAAAAGGTGTTGGAAGAAATTACGGCGTATTTTAATTCGGTGAATTCGCATTCACTCTTTCTCACCTTTGTCATTCGCCGCGATGAAGAAAATTGTAAATGTATGCCAAATGTGTAAATTGATATCGGTATATTATCGGAACCGCGTTGTTCGACGGAGCACAGTGTATTATTTAAATATGTATCTACCATTGACGAGAAATTGTTTTCAAGAAAGGTTGTTGGTTCAAAATAAATTCTCAAAGAAGCGGTACTTTTCAGACAGGTCAAAGCAGTCTAACACCTTAACCCTTTCTCCACGAAGGGTATATACATATATGTACACTCTGTAAAAGTGGTCACTCATTTACGAAGAGCGTACTTAATATACACATACATCCAATAGGTACATGTAATTTACTAACTTATTTTAGCACTTCACAAATAACCCACTGCTGTCGGCCGGAAGTCCGACAACGCCAGAATGCATCAAGTATTTAACTATCATAAAACAGCGTAGATTTACGCCAGCGTTGAATCTAATATCTAATTCTTTCGTCCAGCGAGCACTTTTTGTCTCAACGGTGCCGTAGCGAAAGGGTTAAGCACAAACGCACAGTGGCAAGAAGTTACTAGAAGAAAAAAAAAATATATATATATATCACGACAGCTTATCCCTTTCGGTTTGAACAATAAGGAAAAAAGGAAGCCATAAATACAGATTTCATAAAACGAATATCTTCGAATACCGCGGCTGGGTTCATTAGCCAGACGTATCGTTAACCTTCGTTAGCGTAGTCTCGAGGAGGGCTGTGCGTCTGCGCCAGATTCGAGGAATTGCCTTACAACCGGAAATTTCGCGAGATATTTATGCACGGGTGGGGAGGTATATATACAGGGCGGCTGCAATGTCTACGGTGTAGTCCTGTAATTTCGGGATTTCCACTTTCCAGCGTTCCCTGGAAGTGTGGCAGAGGGGAACTGAAGAACAGGGTGGGAAGAAGCGAGGGGGTGGTACGCGCGACAGTATACGAGCAAGCTTCCCCAACGCGTTTTCCCTCATCCTCCGTCTACGTCGCGCTCTCAGCTTCCTGCTCTGTGATCTCAGCCCGTCTGAGTTTCATCCCTCTTCAAGTTAGCTAACAGCAGGATCCTGCACAATGTAGTCGTGATTGCAAATCCGCTCGTTATCATCAAAACTGCGCCCTACCTAACGAAACCCACCCCCTTGTCCCTCTTCTCTCCTCGCTGCTGCTCACTCTCTCTCTCATTCTCTCTCCCCCTCTTCGTTCTCGGTTCACTTCTGCGCGCTGTATCACCTTGTCGCTCCTTTGACACGACAAAGTAAGTACTTTCAGACAGTAAAGAGATTCCCAGCTTTCGCGAAATTTTTCTCCTCGACCGGAAAGTTCAAAAGTCTTGCCCCACCCACTCTGGCCACCCTCCGACGTTAATTCAATCACCAATAACGGAGAAGCGCTCGAACTTTCGACCTTCCACTGGTTTGATTCAAGTGGAAGCAGCACGGGGGTTGGGGCTGTTGTGAGCGGTAGATTGTTTGCAGGTTCAGGGATGCTTCTAAGGTCGACTCGTTGTTTCGCATGTAGGAGAAGGTGTTGGAGTAGGTATGGATACTTCGAAGAATATTCGGACATGAATGGGACAACCACTGTGCAGGCAAAAATATTCATGAAATTTTTAATATTTTAAATATTGCGAATATGAATATTATACTATGAATATTCAAAATATTCATTTATGCTGACAAGGGAACTCGTCGGTAATCTGAAAATTACAATATTTTTAAAACTTTTCAAGTTTATAGGGAATGTCAGTAGAAGTATCGCGTAATTTTTGTTGCTTGCTACTCTTTCGTTCTTCAGGGGGAAAATGTCCCTTATATATTACAACCCAACCTAATCTGACCTTAAATTTTTTATAAATTTAAACAAACCTTTCAATTCTTTCACCGTACAGTATCATTTCACACAAAACCAAAATCTGTGTTTCAGTACAAAAATCCTCAGCTGAAATTGAAATCAACTCAGCTTAATTGACATCAATTAAGAATTCGCAAACTGATTCTGTCTCATCCAACACAAAGCACTATAATAATTCTCACTGTTTCTAGCGACGAGGACATGAATCTCAATTTCTAAGTGATTGGATGTTTTGTAATACTGTGAAAATTCCAATCACTTCGATCCTAAATAGTTTGATACTTAGAACTCTTGAAAGTCCTGAATCTTGAGTCTTAATGGGCCTTGAATTTTTAAAGTTCCGATAGATCTTGAAAGTCTTGGAAGCTTGGTAAGTATTCAAGTATATTACATGTGAGTATTCAATATCTTCAATATTTAATGTCAAAAATAGACAAAGGCATTCAAATGCTCACCAAGCTTTCAAGTTCTATCGAACTTTGAAACTTATCGGGACTTTCAAGATCTATCGAGACTCAAGATTCAAGACTTAACCAGACTTTCAAGTGTTTCAAGTATCCTATCATCTTCGAAGCAAATCAAAGTGTTTCAAAGTCCATCACTGACTGTATCCCTTCGGACAACCATAATTTCACCCCAGCGCAGACAGAAGGACAAATAAGTAAGATCGCGAACGGGATTCTCGATCGTATCGATTAATGCGCCAGAAGAGAGCCGGCACGGCGGTTGCGTTGTCTCCTTCGGCAGGATCGGCACCATTGGAACCCCGTGGCTCCTTTTTCAAGGATCCTCCGCGTGTCCTCGCTAGGCAGGACCTTTGTCCAGCCTCGCTCCCACCAGCGGAATAATTCGACCGCCATTTTTCTCGCTTTATGCCGGGTAAGCGTTACTAATGGCCCGTTCCCTGCTGATCGCGAGGACCCCGGCCCCTGGTGCTCGTTCCTGCACGCGTGAAACGCATCCACACAGCCAACACACGCGTGTTGTTGCGGTTGCACGCGTGCACTTCACGATCCTGTGCACGCGCGACTACGATGATCTTAATAAATAGGGAGTACCGCGTCGCATAAGTAACGTATAACGCGCATTTGTCTCGAAAATGTTAGGTCGGTCGGGATAAATGAGGAGAATTTCAGTTCTTACTGGTTGCTTTGGTAGTGAGAGAATTTTGTATAGGTAGAAGTGAACTCTTCCGGTGTGTAGGATAAATTCGCCATAGTTCTAGAATTTTCCTATTAACTGCTAATATTCACAGGTTCCGAAAGTGAGTCAAGGATATAATGGTAGATCAGACGTAGAAACGAATAAGAGGTTAACAGAGTTTTATTAAGTGTATTTAATTAATTACAACATTGAATTTTCACGAAATATACTCTGCTAACTCCTTGATAATTCTTGTTAGTGCGTGATATGTTCGCCAGTTACTTATTTATTGTTACAGTTATTTTTGCATCCAAAGTTGACGAACTGCTTTTACCCTTTTGCTCTAGTATCGTTGCGAAAAAATGTGACAACTTGATGCTGATGTACGAAGAGCTTCACCGCTGACAATACACTAAAAACGTGTTATCGTCCAAAAATAAAAACTCGTTTTGTCGATAGTTAATAGTTTCACGATATGAGATGTCTGAGACATAAGGAAATATTCTTTTTGCTATTTATCTTTGGGTTTTCCCATACAGTGCAATAGAAAACGCACGCTCAGCCACAAAGAAAATAAGAATTTAGTCACTCTGTTAGTTAAAATAGCACTGATGCCTTTCTGTATGATAATTTTAAGATTAAGTCTTGTTAAAGTGTCATTACATAATATGTAAACAAACAATTGTCCACAGCAGGAAAAGTTACACAAGCAATGCTCTCTCGTTCCATCACACTAACTTCAACTCATTAATTTTCTTATCGCAACATAAACTAGAACACCAACACTACCTGTTGTTTCTCTTCTTTAACTAAATTGTGTCTGGCAACTTTGTGTTAAAAACGAATGAAAAAGTATCACGGACTAAGTTTGAAGGTGGTTCGATGAAAAGTGAAAGAAAGGAGTAGGAATGTATGGAAGATGGAAGATTAGACTATTTTGTTGATGTTTTTACATATTGCAAATATAGAAATGATAACTATTGTAGGACTTTGTTTCTGTAGTGTTTCAAACTGTTGGTTGATCTATGTGTTCTTTGCTAATTTGGTGAAAATTGGGGGACCTAGTGGAAAAGAAGCGCATGCCACAATAGGTGCCTGCTATAAATTTACAGGAAAAATAATTTTCTCGAGAAATTTTCAAGAAGTTGATGGAATAGGCGCTAAGTTGTTTTGACATGGCACGTGCCCCTTTTCCACTGTGTTCCTTGATTATTCAAGCGAGTGTACCATGAATGTGGCGAGTGAACGAGTAAATACGAGTTACTGTTCCAGCGCAGTTGCAACGGAAACTTGAATAAACAAATGAGCAGAGAGAATTCAAATTTGTGCAACAAGATGTTGCACATTGCAAATGTTTCGACAATATGACTGTTCAAAGAAAGAAACAGGAAATGACAAATTGAGTGAAAGGGGATGATGCAGAGTACGAGTAAGAACATAAAATGTAATATGGTGTGGAATATAAAACACAAGTAAACACTAAAATATTAACCACCAATGAATCCTTAATACTGAAATTTAAAAATTTTCGAATTTAAACATGAAATAGTTCAAAATGTAACGAGAACCTAAGTAGCATAATTAACGTTGTGCATTCTTCTATTTTACTTATTCCTTTCTTGTAAATTGCAAATTGCAAGAACACACTCCGCGGTTAATTTAGAGTAAAGTCTAGGAAGTTTGACTTGGCAAGCTTCTTAAGTAGCACGAAAGGTGTCTTTGTTTACCAGTTTCTACCTTGTATTGTCTAACAACACCGTAAAATCGATCCACGGATTCCCTTTTGAATATGAAACACGGAATACATCTGCATACGGTTTCACAGCAGGTGTTCCGCCTCTCCTTTTTTCGCTTTCAATCGTACTTCACACCCGAGGAAATTTCTATCATCCAGGAATGCAAGAGTTTTCCGTTGTCGTGAAGTGACATTCACGAGGGAGATAATAGGCGACGTAGGTTTTTATTCTCAGGGAGATCTATAATGAAAGTCAGAATGGTGCGAGTCTTCCTCGACTTCACGAATGATTCTGATACAATGACTGCGAGAAAAGTTCTCATTGATCAAAAACGTTTCAAGAATGAAAGTCTCGGCTTTCGTCGTCCTTTTTACGTAGGTATACCAACCATACCTCGTCGAAGAACTTCTTTCTTCTCGAATACGAAATGACAGAAAATTATTCGAATCTTTAGTTCAGTGCATTTGAACAATTCTTTTTATTATTACCATCGAGGGAAACGGAAATAAAGTAAATGGTTATTAATTGCTGCAGTGCTGATTCCAAATTGATAGGAAATTTAATAAAGTGAATACAATATTTTCGCGATCTTTGTGTTTACTAATCGTAATTGCATTTCCACATATTAGGAATGATTTTTACTGAAAATTGACCCTTTGCAATCGAGTGGCGACATTAAACAATTGCCACTTGGTAAATAATTAATCAAGACAGAGATCAGATCTACGAGCCTGCATAAATTTGTTCACCATAGTGAAATAGAGAATGCATTGAACGTTTAAATAAAATAGTATACAGTAGAGCGTCAGTTACCTGAACCAATTGGGACTGAGGTGGTTCGGATAATCAAACAGTGCACTTAATGAAACACATGCATGTACTTGCCCAGTTTATATCTATAGGAATGAAGCCTAAAAATTACTTATTGATGAACATATTGAAGAAAAATGCTTTGAAGTAACAATATACATTTATTGTACCGGTACACCATAGGTTTGTTTACCCCTCGAATCGATGGTTCGGATAATCGACGCTCTACTGTAGTTTATTTCCACGTTAGTTTTAAAAAATTTCAAAGAAGATCCAAAGTGTTAAAAGCTCACTTACACGTAGATCATCTCTATACCAACATTCACCGAATGAAGTATTCCAGCGTTCCCAATAAACACTTCACATATTAAGAATAACTTTTACTAAAAGTTGGAAGCTCACCTATTACCGATCACCTCTATAACAACACTCGCTAAATCATTCCACTTCCACCCTTACGTATCAAAAACTACAGCATATTCAGACTTCCTCGAACCAACAATCGTGCTAAAATAAGCAGTGATCAAAGTCTCGTTACCGAACTCCAGTTCATATTCGAAAGATCGCCTGTGAGTGGACCTAATCCAAAAGTACCGGCTCCCATTTTCGTCGATCCCTTTCCCTCGCTGCCGGGGCATAATTCAAGAAACACTGGATTTCACGGATGCGTGCACACCGCTAGGGTAGCAATAAAAAGGCGGAGGATTGGGCCGAAAACCCGTTTGACAGTTTTCCTGGGTCCTGAAACGAAAAATTCATATTCATCTTAGGCGTGGGCGTATACGGGTCGACCGACTATATAGGACCCGGTCGATGTATATTCGAGGACCGACGCACACATGCACACGTGCACACGGACTAAACCTGGTTCCGATACAGAGAGAGAGAGAGAGAGAGAGAAGAAGTCGGAGAAGGATAGCAGTGATAAAAGACGTTAGTCCATTCCCGGATGATTTATGTGTCGGCACAGCAGAAATACAAACAGGTGCTCGAACCCCCTCGAGAACCCAAACTCATCGAAAATAAAAAGGAAACGACGGAATATAAAATATATATCCACGCGTAAATATGTTGGAAGGGGATGGTGTCCGTCTGGGGGTAAACCGTAACTAAACGGTCAACCGAGTCTAGCTTTTTTGACCTTGCCCCAGGTGATAGAACTTTTTTCGGTACTATTATACTGATTTCTGTTAGGAGCGATTTCGTTGCATCCGTGTACTTAGGTATCACGAAGAAATGGCGAATTGGTGAATAAAACTTTAAACAGCAATATCGTAGTCTAAATTCATTTTTGTTAAACAATAGTAAGCTGCAGCAGATTCGGTACATTTCTGCCAACGAATTGCAAGTGTATTTTGCCTATTATGAAAATTTCAATATTGGAAATAAATCCCTTAAATCCAGTTTTATCATTGTTGAATTTTTCTTTGTTGAAAAATTATCTGAATGCTTAAACTAACGTTATGTTCACTGTTCACAAGCTGTTCCTACCCCTATGTTACTTCTACTGTACTGTCAGTCCAATTCGTATCTACAAGAATATTACTATGTAGAATTTTATTAAGATCCACTTTTTACTTTTAATATAACCTTATTCTTGCATTTAAGGGATTACGTCTGTTTGAAATTTTCAAAAAATCATATTTTCGATTAGTATTTGAAAAACTTTTTAATTCATGGGCGATGCTACAATTCTTAGAATTGACGAAATTATAGAATTTTTACTGCGCCAGCTCACTGGCTCAGCAGAGGTGTATTAAAATGTTCGTAGTGAAAAGTTAAAGCCCAACATATATTGAAGCTATATGCAGGGTGGACCAAAAGTCAGGTACTATTTTAATGAAAATTGTTTAATTTATACAGCCTTTTTTTTGTAGATGGAAACAGCGTGTAGTAATAGTTATCAGCTTCATCACTGAAAAAGATGTTCTCCATTAAGTTGTCGCTGCGGAAGAATTCTAGCAAATCAGCACACGTTGCACTCCTTACAGGAAAATCTTATTCATATAAATCATGTAAAATCTCTTTTTACGCAAATTAGGTTTCAAAATTCTGCTCACCGATGTCTTTGGGAGATTGAAGCGACGTGCATGAATTTTCATTGATGATTTAACTCGCAACAGCCCACTTCTCATTTCATCGTGTAAAGAACATATTCGTTTAAATTTGTTCATTAGTTTACCGGTCCTGCTTCCTTAAATTTCCTTTCAAATTTATTTCAGATTTCGTTACACTTCTTTCCTTGGATGCGCCAGATAACCATTGCTACACGTTCCTCTGTATTCATCTTAAAGTTCTGTAAAGAAAAGCATATAAAATTAAAATGGTACCTGACTTTTGGTCCACCCTGTATTCATAAACTTGCACTTGCTAGCGAGGTTCAAGAAGCAATACTTGCCACTTATGAAGAACCGAGATGATTTGCGCAAACGGTGTCTCTGCGGCTTTGAGTATGAACGCGTTGATTACGAAAATTGCTCCTAAGATCATCTTCAGCGGTGTGAAAATCGTCGAAATTTTTGTTTACATCGCGACAACAATGTTTAACGATGGGTACAAGAGCCTCTTAAACGTTATAGCAATTAAATGTCAATATAAAAATCGGTCTCAAAACCTATGAACAGTAGAATGCAGGTTTCAAGCTTTCGTATGTCAATTGACATAATTCTAGTTTATCAAAACGAGACGGAATCTGGCCTAATACTTGTGGTAACTTTTTATTTGCAGGAAACAATGTTTCAGGGATTTTCCAGAATTCTTACAATCATTTATGTAGTTGTTGGGGTTGCTCGAATTATTTTTACATTCTCATGAAAGTCATATGTATTAGGTGTTGCATACTGAAAGCTAATACAACAAACGAGTTGACAATATAACAAATGTTACATGTCTTTTTACTGATCGTTTTTTCTATTTGCAAAATTTGTCAAGATAAAGTTTTGATAGTGATTGAGTGCTTTGTTTTAAAAAATGATATAAATATTATTTAATCTTAACACTCTTTTTTCGACTGTTATTAAAATAAAATATAATTACTTTACGTGTAAATACTGTATTTTCATTCTTAATACAAAGTGATTTAAGATATTGAGAATTGATCTTACTGTTGTTTCTCGAACAGAAAGAACAGGTGAAATCAATTCAACGAATCGACACAAATTTTTATCCAAAATTTCGCAATTCGTTATCCTAAAAAAAATATCATTTCCAGGCAAGAGGAATTATTGTTATTCCTTTATGGCGCGAGTTGTACGCTTTCAAGGCCCGATAAACGAAATGCGTATTTCCAGTACGTGACATTTGGCAGGTATCGTTGATCGTGAATATTTATTCTTATTGAAATCGAAAGGAAAACAAAGAAATGATCGATACCTTTTCGAACGATTATTTTTCGTGCACGATCGCCTGATTGTCACACGCGGGCCTCGATGTTTGAAGAAATCAAAAAATGTTTGGATTAAATGTATTTTTAAAGACAATTCTTCATAGCACGTGACAAGGAAATAATAAAGCGTTCCAATCGGTATCGATCGTGATAAATGATTTTCTGCAGGTAGGCGAATGCTTAACTGAAAGTACACGTATGGAAATGTAAATGGAATGAAATTTTATGTTAATTTATGGTAGAAATGTGTGCTCGAATTAACGATATTTTATTTAATATTCGTTTTCTTTGTGACAGACATACACACACCTCGAATCGATTAGTTCAAATATTTGCCTGGACGATTTTTAATCTAGAAATTAATTACTCTTATATTCTTTATTTGAAAGTGATTCTAAAAATAGGTCTGATGAATTTTTAAATTATTAACTTCTAAAAATAATTTCAACATATGTAATTCGAACTTCTCCAGAAGCTTTTAGGCGAGTTTAGTAGTTTTCATTTTCCAATTAAAAAAATGATAAAAGTACTGATAACTTTTTGAAGGATTGCAGCTTAAAAATTATACTTAGTACCTGTATAATTGTATTTGGTGTAAACGTACTTAGTACATGGGTAAATATATCAACGAAAATGTATTTTAATTTGCCGATGAATGTCTTGTTGATTTATCGTTCAAATTAAAAGAAAACATATTTGAAGAAATGTAAAAAATTCTTACAGTAGCTGTAAACATACCTATACATACCATGACACGAAGAATATCACCGAATACTTACTTCAATTTCAATTGAATGTTTCACTACAAACATCTTTTCAGTTGCTTTTCACTGGCATATAAATATTCTTATCAATTCTATGAATATTCAGACCATTTGGAGCCAACATAAATTATTTTAAAGAGATACTGGAAACAGGTTCCGGCAAAAGCATATATAAAAACGTCTAAATTTATATCACCTCCGGTATTAAACGTAATTTAATAAAAGAAGCAAAAAGAAAACCAACGGACGACAAGAAGTGGCAAGATCAAGCTCGAAGATCCGATCTAAATAATATTCGAATGAAATAAAAAGACAGCACGAAAGTGGGCAAGATGAAAGCTACTCTCAAAAGGAGACAAAGAAGGTCCACCGAAGAGACCAAACACGAAGGCGATAAGGAACAGGAAGGGAAGAAGATCGAATTCGCTGAAGGGAAAAAAGCAAGAAGAAAAAGAAAACCGAAGAAAGAAAATCGATTACCAGAAGTTCGGTAAAGAAGGAGCAAATCGAGGCAGCAAACCGGAACGAAGAAAAAAAGGACGAAGTAGGGGACGAAGAAAACTACTGCGGGAAGGCGTGCAAGAAAACGCAAGAAGAGGCTAAAGACGGCGACAAAAGGAACTGAAAGGAAATAGAAAGTGAGAGACGACGTGGTTGTTGAAAAAAAGTAGGAAGAGCGCGATGCAAGAGGAACACGCTGCTGCCCGCAGAAATTCCATTCGAGTGTGATTCGCTTCGAGAGAGACCCGACTTCCCCCTCTACCGGCTACCGCGAAACTTTACGATACCAGCGGGTTCCAGCGGCTCATATGAGCGCACGAAATATGGGCGTGTCCGGTGGGCGGAGCTTCGGTCTCGTTTCAGGGGTCTTCGTCCTGGAAAGCGTCACCTAGCGCCACGAACAACCCCGAGTTGAGTCGAGTCACGCAACATGATTCCCCTCCAGCCCTGTCTCTCGTCTCGTGTACACAGAGCCAACGGCTCGTACACGTACACGCGAGCACAGCGTGGAAACTGTGCAAAGAAGCGACTGGCCGTGTGCGTGAACGATCGAGGCGACGATTGCAACGCGTGGAAGGGGCAGAATCGAGGACGCCAGTCTTCCCCGGGCCACGGATCCGGACAGGGTATCTTCTGTGATCTTTTTCGATCTTTAAGTCGATCGCTGATACCCGCTTATTTTTCTTTCGTTCGTGACTAAATAGTTCGGTTCGTTCTTACTCGATATCGAGGACTCGGTGCGGAAAGTTGAACCGTGAGTTTCGGTTTTTTCGGACAGAGTGTTGTGAACTGACTTCGTGGACTGATTGATCGGCATGCTGCTGTAGCACGTGCATTTGTTAGGAGACAATTTTCTCGGTTGGTCGATGATTATGGAAGTAAAGGCAGACAGTTCGTGACTGGGAAGAGATTCAGGAACGAGGAAAGATGAAGGTGAGTCTTTTTTCTCGGATTTGGAAAAGGTTTGAGTGGAGATTATCGGAGTGTTGGTTAATTCGAGCGGTTTTTCAGTCGAGATATTTAAAAGCTTAACTAACAAGTGGTGCGAAAGGTGAATATCGGATGGAGATATTAACGTGTAACGATACAATGTTGTTTACAATGTTGGTTTCATTGTTTATAAATGGTATACAGAATGAACGTGAGATAATTGTTGCTGTAATACTAGTACTATTACTTGCAAGTAGACAGGTTTTAATTAGCTTTACTTAAATGTCTGTTCGATGAAGAACCTTCAATTATTTTTACACAACTTGTCTCACCTTAATGTATGACTGACCCAAGCAAAGAATAAAACGTGTAAATATAGGTGTACAATTAAAATCATTACATGTTAATAAGGCTTCAATACCAGAAGATACATCGATGATTTCTGAAGTAGATTTAAAGAACCGTATCGTATAAAATTATTCAAGTTCTAAGAATTTGAAACCTTTCAATTAAATTGTAGAATTCAATGCAAATTTAAGGAACAATTTCTGTAAATTGTAATCCAACAATCATCTCCTCAAAACAAACTATTTAGTATAATTTTCTTGAATAGAACATTTAATTTTGACTTCTCAAAATTAAAAGATAAAGTAAAAAAATATTTCTGATAACGCGTTATGAGTCGAGACAACACATGATTCTTTCTGGCCTGATGAACACGAGGAATTCCTTATTTTCGTTCACGATTATGTTCGTTCGATTGACAAACGATTATTTACGAACAAAAGTAGCCCAATTTCGCGAACACGCGAGATATTAGCGAAATGTGTAAACAAGCGTGATCTGTTTGTTTAAATGAAGTGGCACTTATGCGCGAGTCTCTCTTATCGTCGGGCGTTAAGAAACTTTTCATCGAACGTCACAATTTTAATATTATTAGGTATGACATATACACATTGCACTGATTGAACGTAAAATTATTCGACAAGTTACCTTATATTGAGATATTCGTACTGCAGACTAAACGAGTATAATGACAATAGCATATTTGTGTAAAGTTTAACTTACATCGCATAATTATGCTTGTTTGTTTATATTTGTCCTAATGTTTTATCGCCCGACGTCAGGATACTTCTTATTGGCCAACGTTATAGGTAATCGCAATCTCTTTAATGTGTTAATTAAATATTGAATAGCTACGTATCACTCCAATAGATCAACCGTAGACATACCTAAACTTGAATCTGAGTTCGAAGATATTGCGTATGAATATCGTTCAAAGTAACCATGAGCGTTAAAAAACATTTGATCAGGTAATTATAACAGTAGAATGGAATAATACTTCGTTACACGTGGAAAATCTTTCAAGCCCCTAAAGCAGTTAAATTAGCTAATTATCGAAGTATTACAGTAATTCTGTGTTCAGAATTTAAAATGACAGAACCAGAAGAAATGGGAAATATAAATTTTTGTGGACTCGACTAACAGTTTTGTTGCAATTGTTGCCATTTCTTGTAAAATTCTATAATTTTTATTGTAGTGTAAGTTCCTTAACTGTTAGATCAGAGCGTTCTCAGACGAGGATAGATTCAACGTTTGCTTCTGATCGGGCGATAAATCACGTTAAGATAAATAGTTTCCACATACACCGCATTTTAATTAAAAAAAAACTCGGAATATTCCAACATATCAAAGGAGAAATTAACATTGCAGATTATTTGTAGTTATTAGAACCAGCATGCGTAAACTCGTTCCGCAGCACACCATTTTACCGTAAAGCATTCCATTAATAACATTTTAATAACTTAACGAACGTTTTAGATTCGATATTAACATCTCACACAGGTATCTATTGAGTATTAATCACTTATATCCGCAAATCCCTTCATTATACGACTATAAATACTCGTTATAAAAGACACTTATAGTTTAAACATAGACTTTGATTAAAGTCTCTAGCTTAACTGACTATTAAGACTTGTAAGTACCTACATACGCGTACCTTATCATTCAGAATACTTATTATTTTTGCGGATTTAAAAACGTTCCAAAGTTCCAAATATTCGTGTATTAATATCTTAAGCTGCGTTTACACTATACAGGGTGAGTCGTGTAAAACAGACCGCCTAATTGTCTCCTTCAATTATGGTGGTAAGAGAAAATTTTGATTGCAAAGGGTGAATAAGATGGGAGACAAACTTCTATTATAAATGCCATTTTCTTCTGTTTCCTTAAAGGTCCTCTATATTTTTTCCCTGTCGTAGCAGACATTGATGTGCATTTAAACATGCATAATAGTACGACTTTGGAATAGCCTTAGAGTCTAAAATTTTTAATCAAAAATATCACCCATCATCCATAAAAAAGAAATTTTCTTTCATTTTACAGTCTTTGAAATCATTTAAATTACGTAACAAATTTTCTCACACTATCACAGCTAGAGAAGATAATTAAGTGGCCTGTTTTACGTGGCCCATTCTGTTCTTTCTCTATCATTTTAGTACAATTTGTATCTCGTGCTTATTTTAGCCTTCTTCCAAATCTTGTTACAATCGTATCATGAGGTATTTTACAAACTCGGTTATTGACACGTTTTACCTCAATCACTTGAACATTTTCACAACGCTGTTGTTACACTGGCTGCGTAATATTCCGGTGGCGCACTCGTAAACGTCACGCGGGACCGCGCACAAAGTTCTTAGCGGGGCGATCAGTTTCTTAAAAACTGTTTTTCGAGGGGAACGTCGAGTGGAGATAATTTTGAAATATCGCGAAAAATTATTTACGATCGCCGGCGAAACGTATAAGGGCGATAAATCACGGGGAATGGTACTCGCTCGTGCCATTAAACGTCCGTCCGTGTAGCGAAGTGACGAATCGGATGTGTACGAGCATCTTCGGTGTCCGGTAGTCGGTAGTGAGGCCCGTTTGACCTCTTCACCCGTGCATTTCTCACTTTGTCAGCTCATCTCCGTCGCCCCGAAGTGCTGACGAATAAAAAATGACTCCTATTATTCTTCCTAACTACTCGCTGATTGCATTCTTCGAGGATCGCGTCCACCTACGAGCGGGCCGATTGAAAAATTCCTTCTTTCCATCGACGAGAATTCGATTTCATCTGTGCGTCCCTCCGACTTGTGTAAGATAAACTCTGGTAAGTCCGTGATAGTTTTAGAATTTTTCTGCTAACTGCTGATATTCGCACGTGCCGAGAGTGAGTTAACGATGTAACGATAGGTCAGACGTAGAAACGAACAGTAGGTTAACAGAGTTTTATCAAGTGTGTTCAATTAATAAAGTAGGACATTCGATTTAAGTTACTACATGATAACGCTTTGCTTGCCACACATCAAATTTTCTCCCCCTTGGCAGCATCCAACTTTTGTTTGAGACGACAGTTTTGGAGATACTTCAGGTTTTAGTCTTTTAGCTGATTTACTATGTACAAACGAAAAATCGTTCACAATTGACACAGAAAATTATAGAAATAATGCTCTCTCACTCCATCACAGCAAAATCTTTACCGCAACATAAATTAGACTGAAACACTATGTGTTAGTTTTTTTTGTTTTTATTAGTATCACGATAAAGAGTATCACGAACTAAGCAGAGTTTGCCTTACTTGTAGGCTCGTTTGTGGACTTAAATAAACTTAAGTTTCCTATTATTGTTAAAAAAGAACGCGGTTGTATAGTACAATTTTTATACAAATTGGAAGTTGCTTAATTAGAAAAGAAATGGATTTTCAGAATTGAAATTGGAATTTTTTAAAAAATTGAGAGTTACCTGTAATAATAATTTTGTGAGAGAAACGATAATTTCTACCTTGCGCGCTATAAATTAATCTAAAATTAGTGTCGTGAGAAATGAAAAATGGTAGGATACCTTCGTCGTTTTCCATGAACTTGTTCTTCAGATGAAAATTATTTTTTAAACCAATGGGCGTTCGTCGAGCTCCGTTTCGGAGAAATTCTTCCTTCCTTTTTCCACCCTGGAACGCTTTCTTAGGGTAAGCGAGGGGACCTGTTGTAAATTACCCCTTGGATTCCGTGTAGTTGCTTTTCTGTGGATCGTAAAGCGGGGACGCCATTGTAAAATCCCACGGTCATCGAAATACCTCTCTATTCTTTAGTTTCGCGCAGATTCTTCGGTTATGCAACCGGCGCGGCGGCCAATTAGAAAACACTTTGACCTCTGTTCACACCTTCTACTCTTGTTTCGAGCGAAGAAAATTTACCGAACGGTCAACGGCTGACTTTAACACTCGAGAGTAATAACAATTTATTAGAAAACAACGCGAAGGAAAATTGAATAAACATTTATGTAATCTTTATTACCGCATTGAATAGTATTACTTGGAGGTATATACCGGTATGATGCACGTAGCGTGAAAATTTCTGCTTTTCAAACAATGGAATTAACTATGTGCAATTACACAACGCGACATTCGACGAGGGGGTATTATACAATGTTTTCGTCCTGCGGCGTTTATTGCGTGATAATAGGAATTTATGATTAAGTGCGATCACGAGTTGATAGTCGCGAATGAGTGACACGAGACAGTAATATCTCACTGCTGTGAGTTATCTGCTTCGTGTAATGGTGTAACGTAATCGGAGAAGAAAGTGGAGAAAATTGCAGGGGAAACAAAAGGAGATAAAGCTTGGAAATAATATTTTACGTGTTAAGGGTGGGTCACTAATTCTGTACACCTGAAACATTTCTCACATTCTAAGTAGCAAATAATCGAAATTGAAGACCTGGAGTTCCATAACTAGTTTTGAAAGGTACATAATGTAGCGGGAATAGTCTCACTATTGGTCTCGAAATTAACATAAATTTACATTTTTCAAACTCCAAATGCATACGTTCACTGTTCGTAATTTAAACCTTTTTAATGTTATTTCACTTTAGAGCATTTCTCAGTTTTCTGAGAATCTTTTAAACACTTGGTGTGGAATTTAGTCGACAGCTACGTGTGCCATGAGCGTCTATTCAATTTTGCAGTAATTCACCGAGGAAAATCTTGGACAAAGTATGAAACGAAATGTTGAAGGATCAATCTGTTATAATGATTCGCGTATTCACGCTTCGTCCGCGTAATTTAACGTTGATGCTAAATTTCAACGGCAACTGATAACCGATAAGTACGCAAAATCCGTACTCACAGTGAAAAGGTCAGGTCACGATTCACTTTTAACCGGAAGTAGCTATCACGTGTGAGAGACGTCATTTAAATCGAAGTGGTTGAAAAGGTTTCCAATTAATTCTTCGGAAAGAAATTTTCTGGATGCGACGGCGATACAAATTTCCGATGAAAAGAATCGAGTCTATCTTGGCTTGAAATTATTTCTCCCGGCTGTGTAGACGATCTTCCGGTTATTTCAGAGGAATAATCGCGGCGAGATGGCCGCGGTCTAACGCGACACCGCGATATTAATCGATGGCGTTACGTCGAAGAGAAACGTAGCTCGCTTTCCGAGGGAAGATCGAAATGCCAGAAGGTATAAATCACAGGTGGGAAGTTCAACTTTGCCTTCGGCAGATCATAAATCAATGACCGTCCAGTTAAACGTGAAATGATTACTGGCCGACGGGTGAAGGCGCGACAAGGAGAGAAAGGATAGAGAGAGGAAGACGGGACGAAAGACGGGTCTACGTCTTCGAAATTGGCTGTCGTCGATGTTGTCTTTCTCGAGGTGTCGGTTGTGCAACGAACCTTTTCTTTCCACGTTTCTTCTTTTCACGGTTCTTCCCTTGCCGTTCCTTTCGGTGATTCGTATGTAAATTCGCGCGTGCATTACTCGATGCCTGATGGATCGTGGATCGTTCGCGTTAGGGGATGAGATCCCTGATTGGGAGGTGTATGAATTCTTCTTTGTTAGACGTTTGGATAACATCGGTTTGTGCAAACTTACACGTTCAAGCTGTGGAAGTTGTTTCCGCTGTGTCGATCGATGGAGTTGTTTGCTTTAGGGGATGAAATTTAACTCTGCTTCTTTTTTTATTCTAGACTCGATTTAATTAAGAGGAAAAGGTAACAGACAGTGTTGGTGTTTTTAGTTTATGTTGCGCTAAAAAGATCAGTCAGTTGAAGTTAGTGTGTTGGAGTGAAATTTGTGCAATTTTTCGTGTTAATTGTGTTACCTAATTGTAAGACTAGAATCTGAAGTATCTTCGAAACTGTCGATTATACCGGGAAATGTTTCAAACAAAAGTTGAATGGGGTGTCATAAAGGACGAAACTTGATGTTATTAAATCGAATTATATCCCCCTTAACACCATTCTGCTTGGGTCTGAAACTTTTTTCGGTACAATCGACAATTTCAAAGATATTTCAGGTTCTGGTCTTAGGTGACCCACCCTGTACATTATACATACATTTTACCTACTTATATTAGAAGATAAACAGAATATTAAAAATGTGGTTAAGTGAAATGACACGTTAACAACACTTAATCGTAAAATTTTCATACAGAAAGGCGTCAGTGCTATTTTTCCTTATAAAGAGTAACTAAATTCTCAGTTCCTCTGTGCTTGAACGTGCGTTTTCTATTGCACTGTATGGGAAAACCCGAAGATAAATGGCAAAAAGTATGTTTCCTTATGTCTCAGACATCTCATATCATGAAACTATATTAACTATCGACAAAACGAGTTTTTATTTTTGGACGATAACACGTTTTCAGTGCGACGTCAGCTATGGAGCTCTTCGTACATCAGCATCGAGTTGTCATATTTTTTTACAACGATACTAGAGCAAAAGGGTAAATTTTCACGATCAGCAGTGTGTCAACTTTCAATGTAAAAATAACCGTGACAATAAATAAGTAACTGGCGAACATATCGCGCACTAACAAGAACTATGACAGAGTAAGCAGAGTATTTCGCGGATACTCAGTGCTGTATTCTTTCAATTAAACGTACTTAATAAAACTCTCATAACCAATTATACATTTCTTCTCAACTTACCTTCGAAACGTGTAGCAGTTCATAGAAAAATTCTAAATTCTGAAACCATGACGGGCTCGCTTAAGTTTACCCCGTCTAAAATATCGTTCGAAACGTTGTTAATATACCTACGATAATTGAAATATTTTTTACGCAGGCCATAAAACCTTCTTCAAACTTCTCAACCTTACCTTGCATCGTGTGCGTCCCGTTCGACTAAATCGCTCAGGTATAGGATACAACATTTTGCATATCCGGGACGCGGGGAAAGAGGTGACACGGGAACACGCAATAAATCGAGAGACGTAATGTAATTAACTCATTGATTGCACGCTGGGACGAACAATAACCTTTGTGCATTACTCGTGTACCAATTAATATTATCGAGAGTCGGCTGAGCGCGAAACCTTGTGTGCATGTATGCACCTACGCACGTGTGGCACGTACAGGTGTGTGGAGGAGCACGTGTGCCAGGACAGCGATAAGAAAAAAATTGCATACAGATCAGATACGCGTTATCTTCGCGTTTATCTCTACGCACTCACAATGACTTTCTCTCCCCCTCGTTGTCTTTCTCTCCCTCGCCGCCCCCTCCTTTAGCCGCCCCGTTGGACACGACGCGACTGAAAGAAGCCGGAAAAAAAGCGAATCAGCTGCATCGTGTCGTTCGATTGTCAATTAATCCCGCACGAAACCTCTAGTACAGGTTTGTTTCGAGCGGTTCTTGACTAATGAACGACGACACGTTCGAGGATGAATGCATTTTAATCGATGATCGCGGTTCGGTATTGTGGGAGAGTACAGTGGTTCCATTTGCGATGGATTTTCTTCGTTCAAGCATTGTTTTTCGTTTTCTTTGCAAATATTCGGCGCGCAGGTGTATAGGATGATAATTGAGAATGTTGTTAATATTGAGATAAAAGGCGCGAGCGAGAATAATTAGCAGTGTTGGTAGTATTTGAGAAAAGAAAGGAAAATATTTGTTGAAATGAAATTTTACGGTGTTCCTTGCATATAGGATGATTCAGGATACGTATCTTCAAAACTATTGTAAGACGTGAGATTTTTTGAAAGATTAAGGTAGGGAAATGTTGGACAAAATTTAACAATGGCGGCGCGAATATCTTTTATGTGTAATACAAACGTGTTGTAAACAGTTGAAGATAGCGAATTGTGTATGATAGGAGCTAACGGTTATTAACAAAATAGTATACTTATTGAAATTTTCTACGAAGGATATTTTCTGATTTATCGAAGATTTTGCTGATTTTAGACGGATAATGAAGAAAAGGTAAGTAGTCCGTTTAAATCAGTTTTTGTTTGCCTTTTTAAATATGTATTTACATTATCTATAATTTGCATGGTTAATTGACGCCAAGCGTATTTTCTTATATCTGTGCTCAGTCGGAGAAAACAATTTTCAACACTTTTTGTACTCATGTACAACGTAATATGCAATAATGTATATAAATTAATATAATGTGTATAAATTCTCATTTTTCTTGTATTCACATAAATACACTACTTATTGTATAACTTATGTACGAATCATTTGAAAATAAAAATCAAGCATTTTTACATTGATTTCATATAGATTCATATTAATTTACACTAATTTAAATACGTACTCCGTTTTGTCATATCAGTTGGACAAAACAACTTGTTCTTTTATTTAACTTTTCTTACTGAAACGAAATTTGATTACTCCAAAAATTACATACATTAATTATTCGTTAATTATTTAGATAGAAACCCCAGTGAATTTTTTACTAATGGGTATTAATAAATTGTAATAATTTTTCCGAATTGAGGAAAGTTAATTAAAATACCGTAACAAATTAGTAAATGAAAACTATTGTAGGTACATTGCACAATATATCTTACTTTATATGATTAGACAAAAATATTAATGTAGCCCAGAGCAAGGCATCAAACCCTAAGTAAATAGGTACCTACCCCGTTTTACCCAATTTTTCCCTACTAATTTAATTAGTTAATCAGAAATTGATAGGTACAAATATCTGTAAGTGTATGTCACAAGTACTGATTACATCGAACATCAAGATTTCGAGTTACTTTCGAGAAATAAAAACGTTCATTCAGATATGTAGATACTGGGCTCGGCTGGAAAAGTTAAAAGAAGCAATAGCAGGACTTTTAAATTGGAACAAAGTGATTTTTTATCACGATAATGCCAGACCACATGTGGCACAAAACGTGCAAGAGAAATCACCTGAATTCGGTGGGGAAAGCTTATCATATCCATCATATTCTCTGGATATTGCTCCGTCAGATTACTGTCTGTTTCGTGCATTGCAACGTTTTTCAATGGAAAAAGATTTGACAATATCGACTCTATAGGAAATAACACTGAAAAATATTTCAATGAAAAACCAAAGAAATTTTATAACGACGGTATAATGGCTTTGCTAAAAAGATGGGAAGAAGTTGTGGAACGAGAGGATAACTACATCCTTCCGTAGTATTTTTTTGAAATACAGTATATTCTCTACAACTGTCAGACCGCAAGGAAGCTAAACCTGACACTCGTAGAGTCAGGGACTACGTTTTCCAGCTTCGCGCCCGCCTTTGCAGTTTGCCGAACGTAGACAAGGACAGCGAATAAAAGATAAGCAGGAAACATGAGTCGAGGCAACCAAGCGATTTAAATATCAACTTTTTTAATTTTACGTTTTTTTATCCCGAAATATTTCTTAACATATTGATGAGATTTTTCTGATGAAAATGATATCAAACACGACATAATTTGAACAACATTTATTTATTAACACGTTCACGCCAGATTTACAGGTTGCAGTCAGGCGGCCACAGGAAAATACATTTTAAGCATAGGATTATAGTATTATGCTTTATAATTCTTTTTTTTAAATTGAAAATAATGTCTAGCTAGCTATGACGTTCAAAATTTTTAGTTGACAACATTTATTTTATTTTCATTATTCTAAACATTTGAGGCACTCCAGTCGCTGATGACTTAATCATCCTACCATGGCCATATCGAGGAAACAATTTAATGTTAATACTTATTGAGTGATTAATTTCATTTCATAATATATCGCTTTGGATAAATTACAAAAACAAATTGCTAAGAAATTACATTATATACCTGTACACATTATCCGTCGAATGTAGAGGGAGAGCCACCGATTGGTTGCCACTTGTTTATCACATAGAGTCGGCCTACCTCCACATAAATCAGTAAAATGTAGGGTCGATAGCAGCAGAAAAGCTGCTAAACAATTAGAATTAAATGTAACCATAGAAATTATTGCAATAATGCGTAATGCAATTGAAAAATCGCAGAAAAGTCTGATACAAATGTTTGAAAAGTAAAATATATAAGATGAGATTCAGTATCTTACCACGTAATGTAACTTTTTATTGTGTAACATATTAAAAGCACTGTCTGGGAAAAATTTGTCACAGAATTGAAATTTTATGTCAGAAAATTGAAGAAATTCTTCTTTGTGTTTCGTAGGCAATTGATTGCTAAAACGAGAACTGGGGAGAAGCATAAGTTAAACGCGTAAAAATATTCAATACTAAACGAACTAGGGATTATTATATTATTTCAATACGCGATGCACTGACTCTAGTATTTACTAAAATTCAAAAATTCTCGTATAAATTCCGAAAATAGATTATTAATTACGGTAAACTACTGAGACGGTTTAATTAAGGGTGGGCATGGTGCTGCTTTAGTTTGAAATGATTTATAAACACATAATTAACAGAGGAAAAACCGTGAAACGGCAAAACGTCTACATTCTAATTGTTATAACATGTAAACAAAACTTTAAATTTAGTGTAAACAGAAAAAATATATAATACAATTTATTTCACGGTATTGCAACAAATAAACGTTGAATAAATATTTAATTCGTATAAAAACAATTATTTAACGTAATAATTTTACCTTCACTATGGCTATTCTTAATCTACGACCACAGGTCAACCTGATTTCTAATCCTTACGAACTTTAAATTCAGTCTAAACTGAGAAAATATATAATACAATTTATTTCACGGTATTGCAACAAACAAACGTTGAATAGATTCTTAATTCGTATAGAAACATTTATTTAAAATAATAATTTCACCTTCACTATGGCTATTTTAAATTTACGACCAAGGGTCAACCTGATTTTTAATCCTCCGAACTTGATTTCACAACGAGAAAGTAATAAGATCGTTGAAACGTACTTATTTGTCAAAGAAACTTGCAAAAATGTATAAATAATAATATGTAATGTTTTAACAAATTTTTGGAAGTATAAATTAATAATAAAATTGTGAAAATTAATAAATTATACGTTATTATAACATTAATAGAATTATGACTAAACCGAAGTTCGAAGTCGAGTATTTAAAGTCTGATATTACGTGCCTAGCGAGTGCCGGTAATTGTTAAAATTTGTTTAATAATTAGTAATAGAAATTCTAATTGATTCTAATGTATACAAGTGTTACAAGAAGGCTGAGTGTGTACAGGGTGGACATAGACTAGCTAGTAGCCCCCGACCACTCTATTCACATCTCAGAACCTTCAGGTCAAAATACGCCGCGAAGTGTCTAGGGCCCAGTATAAAGGGTAAATGATTTCGCGGGACATCGGCGGGTCCTTATATACCTGCGGTACCCTCTCCCCAAAGTCATTAGCAAAATCGTCGGTTAGGTCAGGCGGGAAATTTTCGCGGGAGATTTTCGCGGGAGATTTCCGATATCGTAACACGGTATAATTTATCAATTTTCACAATTTTATTAAAAATTTATACTTCCGACAATTTGTTATAACATTGCATATAACAATTTATACGTTTTTACAATATTCTTCAATGGAAACATAGGTTTTAGCGTTCTCGTTACTTACTCGTGGTTAAATTAATTTCGTAGGGATTAAAAATCAGGTTGACCTGTGGTCGTAGATTAAAAATAACCATAGTACAGCTAAATTTATCGTGTTAAATAATTCTTCTTACACGAATGAAAAATGTATTCAACGTTTGCTTGTTACAATACCATGAAATAAATCTTAGAGGATGCAAATGGTTCACTGAGGGAATTTCAGACTCCATGGATCTGAGAGGAAGATGAGATGCAACCAAGTCCATGTTGCAGTGGTCAGCTGTGAGTTCTGTGAATGGTGAGTCGCATATTTCCTTTTTCTTTTCTTTTTATATTCATTATGTATTATTTCCAGTTCAGAAATTTTACCACTTTCTTCCAGAATATACACTCGTAATTTATTTATTTGCAATGAATAACCCAATTTACTGATTTTCAGAAGTTACAAAATTTCTAATTTCTTAATTTTTACTAATTTTCAGAAGTTACAAGTATTCCTTTAGCTAGAAAAATTACAAAACGAAAATATATAATTGATGCGAGAGATTTGCTTAATGAACATTCTGTGGTAACCCATAGGTAACTGTGTCAAACAATTGTCACTGCTAATTATTATTCCACAATAGCCCATCGATCTATTCCAATTTATAATAAAGCTTCTACAGTTTCCACCAACTATTTCGAATTTTAGTTCAATTAGAAAATCAGGAACTATACCAATCCTCGACGTCCTTTGTCGAATACATATTCAGTAAGAAATTATGGAATATCCAAGTAAATCAATAGGATTCTTGACGTAATGACGAATCTTGTTAGTGGTGAATCTTAGGCAATTCGCGTCATTTCTTAAAAATTCTCCTTTTCCAAAATTAAACTAGCAAGTAAGCGAAGTTCTAAGTTAAGAACCGTGTGTGTGAGTTTTAATTTTAAGGATTGTAGTTGATAAGGTAAAATAAATTAGCCTAAGAAAATAAAAAATAATTCTATTCATCCGCCGATGGACGTCGTGGGATGCGTGCGTTTTACTTTTAAGTAGTCCATAAAATAAAATAAGTAACTATAAGATAGAAAAATTGTATCGAGTACAATGTGCGCGCTCTCTTACAGTGATACGCGTTTCTCATTCGTAGCTAATTACTAAAAATGCTTTCTACATTTTGCTATCGTCGATTCGAAACATAGAACATTAAATTCTCGATCACTCAGTTCCTGCGAGTTTATTCGCGACTTAATCACTCGCGAGTAGCGCGCGATACTCGCGAGTAAATTCGTCGTGTATGCTCGCTGGTTCTTTAGAATGATAGCGAATTTCTCGTTGCGCTCTGAATTCAATCTGACCGCGATTTATAATTTTTTGAAACCCTATCAAAGGAGAGCATTGAATTTTTCCAATCTTTAAATTAACTATGACAAAATGATTAGCGTTGCAATTTCAAATAAAATATAAGACACTCCTTAAAAATTTATGTTAAGAACACGAATTTTTGATAAAGTGTCTTATCTCCTTTGCTACGAATGAGAATCGCGTATCTCTGAAGATAGAGAGCTGCCAGTAGGGCATGTGTTTTTGTCGGGTCCCTTGCGTAGTCACCTCCTCGTGGTGGGACCTGGTAATTGGTATCCTTTTCCAAAGAAAATTCTCACTTTTGCAAAAGGATACCAAGCTAAGAACTACGCGTACCCGTCGACACTCTGATTCTCACACACAGTTGAAAGTTTGAACTTTAAGTAGTTTGTAAGATAAAGTAAGTTAATTCTAAGATAGAAAATTGAACACTATGTGCGCGTTTCTTAATAAAATACCTTGAAAAATTATTCAGATTCTATGGTAGATATGAAAGTTCCATTTAACATCAAATTTTAACATCGATCTGTCAATAGCAAATTAGCAATCAATTGCCTACGAAACACAAAGAAGAATTTCTTCAATTTTCTGACATAAAATTTCACAAGAAGTAGCAGTAAAGGAAGATTAAATAAGAAATGCAATTCTGTGACAAATTTTTCCCAAACAGTGTTTTTAATGTGTTACACAATAAAAAGTTACATTACGTGGTAAGATACTGTATCTCATCTTATATATTTTACTTTTCAAACATTTGTATCAGACTTTTCTGCGATTTTTCAATTGCATTACGCATTGTTGCAATAATTTCTATCGTTACATTTAATTCTAATTGTTTAGCAGCTTTTCTGCTGCTATCGACCCTACATTTTACTGACACTTGTGGAATCGACCCTACATTTTTTTTTTTTACGTGGAGGTAGGCCGACTCTATGTGATAAACAATTGGCAACCAAACGGTGGCTCGCTAAAGCGATATATTATGAAATTAAATTAATCACTCAATAAGTTTTAACGTTAGATTGTTTCCTCGGTATGGCCATGGTGGTCATCAGTGAGTGCCTCAAATGTTTAGAATAATTAAAATAAAATAAATGTTGTCAACTAAAAATTTTGAACGTCATAGCTAGCTAGACATTATTTTCAATTGATAAAAAAAATTATAAAGCATAATACTCTAATCCTATGCTTAAAATGTATTTTCTTGTGGCCGCTTGTCAGCAACCTGTAAATGTGGCGTGACAGAGGACGTGTTAATAAGTAAATGTTGTTCAAATTATATCGTGTTTTATGTCATTTTCATCAGAAAAATCTCACCAACATGTTAAAAAAAATTCCAGATGAAAAAAAAGTAAAATTAAAGAAATTATATTTTTCTATTATGATTTGTGGAGCCTTAAAATCTCGTAAAGGAAACCGATTGGGGTAGCGTTACACGCTTGACTGACTGTGAGCGAGATAACATGGGCGCAGCAATGACGCAGACCTAAGCGTAGGACCATCTATACTGTCACTTGTAGAATCCAAACTTACTGACTCTTGTAGAGAATTTACTGTATTGATCTAAATAGCATATCAATAAATGGCACGAACTTGTTGGATGACCTAATAGAATTTTCTAAGGAATACATATATCATTTTTGATAATAAATAAATGAAACTACTTTCATCTATTATAGACAGAACTGAAAGGAACCAGTTTGGTAAAAATAAATATTTTAAACTCACGACACTTTTACGAGGATTTGCCGTCGTTCCAATGTGAATTAATATATCGCCCGTAGTAAATTCTACGGATGACATTCGCAGCTTTAGCACAACGCGCCTCTTTCCGGTTTATAGTTGCCGATGAGGGAATCCCTCACTCTCTCGAATGAGTCCAATTAATTAAACGAGAGGTTCAGAATATCTCTTATGTATTCAATCAATTAGCTTCCTGAACATAGTTCATTTATACACAGATCTGTTTGAGATTTTGTTCTGGAATGGTAGTTACAGGTGATGTGCTGTATCATGAGTTACTTTCGAAGCATTTTTATATCTATCAGTGCAGAAATTTTGCGTGATTATAATATACGGAAGTTGAAGTGCATTTAAACAATTGAATTATTTGATAATTATTTAAATAGAAACTCGAATGAATTTTTTATTAATATGTTTGAACTATGAATTTGTTAAAATGTAACGCAAAGAGTATTAATAAATTGCGATAGTCCTTTTTAATTGGAGAAAGTTAATTAACCTTTGGTAACCAGGGAAGTGCTATATTTTTACTAAATTTTATTGGTCAAGTTGAATATGAATATTACTGAAAGTATTAAAGCGAG
>NW_017100422.1:40541-59620 GCF_001263275.1 Habropoda laboriosa
GTTTATAATTTTTATTTTATTTATTAAAACCTTTAATATTAATATTATATAGGACCTATATTAGGTATATACAGAAAGATGTTTTTATTGGATTAGATATTTTTCTCTTTAGTGGTTACATTTCTACATATTTGCAATAGTTTCTAGGAAACGTCTACATAATATACACATCACGGTGTTCACAATTCTTACGTACAAGCAGTCACTTCTACTTGTGCAACTTTCCGAGCGCACAATCGCTTGTTAACACGTTGTCAACCGAACAAGTCACACTTGAATAGATATCTCTAAAAGGATGTTTACAAAAATTGGACAAAATCTCGTGTTAGAAGTGTCGTTAATGCAAAGCTTGAAAATACAAACTATCTCACATTATTGTGAAATAAAGTTTCTTAAAATAATTCGTCCATAACTCACTTGATACTTAACGAAAGGTGGACTTTCGTGATGAAACTTATTGTTTTTAAGCCTTACCTTGAGAAAGCAATGCAGCTAAACCTAAAAAGGCAATTAAAAATTTGAAGCGAAACATATGCACAATTAGCGATGGACTTTGAAACACTTTGAATCGCTTTGAATATGTAGGTAAGTAATGTGACGAAAAATTCGAACCACTTCGAACATTATTCGATACTTGAAATTTTTGATAAGTCTTGAGTCTTGAGTATCGATAGATCTTGAGTCATTAATGTTTCGATACGCCTTGAAAGTCCAGAAACTTGCGTCTTGAGAGGTCTCGAGTCTTGAGTCTTGAGAGGTCCTGCATCTTGAGAGATCTCGAGTCATGAGAGGTCTTGAGTCTTTGCAGTTCCCATATGTTTTGAAAGTCTTGAAAGTCTTAATAGGTTTCAATGTTTTGATAGGATTTGAAAGTTTGGTGCGTAGTTAATACCTACGTACTTGTTGAGCACTCAGTATCCTGCAAACATTTTGAATGCCTTTGCCCAAACCGTATCATTAACGTAAAATATTAATGGCATATTGAATACTTACCAAGTTTTCAAGACTTCCAAGACTTTCAAGACTTACCAAGAGTTTTACGTATCGAATTAAATTCGATACATGAGTGATTCGAATTTTCACAGCATTGAAAACCTTCGAATCGCTTCGAAATTGAGATTCAAATGCCCGTCACCAGTCAGACCCTTTAAAATTCCTAGGCTAACGCATTCAATTAGAAGGGCGCTCCTCAAAACCACCTACGATCCGAAGAGTCGTGTGTTGCTTAAATCTTAGGGTCACGAACAAATTTGCGGCCGCCTAAAGGCCGTTTCGTGTGCACGCACGCTTGATGCACGATGTGTGCGTAGTCATGCGAATCGTGGACGTTGGTCAGGCCAGTCGTCGAGGGACGAGGGATCATGCCCAGAGCAGCATCATTTATCAGCCGGCGGCCGTCCGCTCGTTTATTATTTCACTTTGCCGAGTATTAATTGAGATTTGGAGCCCGCAGCCAGGCTTTTGCGTACTCCACACCCGGAAACGATCGTCCCGGTTGGACGATGTTCTTGCTTCGACGACGCGTATATGCATACCTTCCAGGTCATTTTACAAACGAACAAGTTCCTGTCGCGATGAACATTTTTATACTGTAATTAACAGGCGATTTCGAAACTCTCACATTTTTTGCAATTTCCCTTGCGGAATATACTTCTGCCGACAGCGTAACTATTATTTGGAAACGCGTTTCGATATTTAACCCTTTTCCTTGTGTAGCCACCGTGATCTCGCGAGAAACTGATTTCGATGAAATGTCAGAATTGGCAATTGATCGACGTGACAAATCCGCCCAAAGCAATTCACAGCGAGCTGATACTCGAAATCATTTCTGTGAAATGTTTAGACAGAGTGAGTGCACTTAATGCACCGAATGCATTTAGATAAGTATTGATAAGATTAACGTTATAATAAAACATCTTTAATTTATTAACAATTTTATTGATAACATTAATAATCTTTTGCAGAGTGGTAAATTTCTAAACAGTTTGGAATGTGCACCACTTTCCTTATCCACGCCAATTATAGGAAGATTTCTTTTTGAATATGGTCAAATAATTTCATTAGTTTCGCTGTCACTATCCATTTTGGAATCTAGCTAGATAAAAGTACTACCTACTTTACACTCCACTAATAAATTAATTTTCTTCTTATTGAAATTAATGTACAGGGTGAGTCACGAGAAACAGAACACCTATATATTTTCGTTAAGATTGAAGATAGGAGAAAATGTTCAAGGGGCGAATGATACAAACAGATCTTCTGATTAGCGTTCTCTTTAAGGTTTTTCAAAGATCATCGATAGTTTTTTAAATGGCACCATATATTTTTGACTTCATAGCGTAGCATTTAGATAATGTCAAGGCGAGTTCAACGATACACGATAGTATGACCTTGAAATGATTTTGGACTGAAAAAAAAATTGACAAAGATTTGCAAGAAGCGCATTTGTCTGCCTATGACACAGTAGAGTGCCACTGGTTAATTGAACCGCGAATTTATTACGTCCTTACCCGTTGAGAGCTTTCAGTAAGGCCACTTTCGAACACCAAGATCAGACGACATTCGTGTTCACATTTCAGAGAGTCAACATTCGACGTACACTCTCGTTCATAAATATTAAGACACTTACTGAACGTAAAAGTATTGCTGAATTCTACCGAGATTTATTGAAATTTACTGAAATTTAAACTACATAAATGCTACCGAATTCTACAGACGTCTACTTAAATGTACTAAAATCTGCTTATTGAATGTGAGTCAAGCCTCATTGTTATCACAAATTTAACCCTTTCGCTGCGGCGAATTTTTTCACAAAAGCTGCAAAATTTTCCTTTTTTGGCCGTATCATTTAAAAATTTGTTTTATTGAATTACTGTGGAAGAGTGCAAAGGATAAAATTACGGCTTAAATTAATATGGAAGTGCGCCAAAAGGCTCCAGTAGCATAATGCGAACAGGTTTTCAATGCGCTTATAGGCGCCAATAGCAGTGAAATGGTTAATGTAAAAAATTATCAAGATCATAAAAAAAAATTATTCATTCAAAAATCTCCAAATATAACAAAGTATACCTAAATATGTACATTTTTACTAATACGTGGCACTAACTGTCACGTGACACTTTCTACATGTATCTGTCGGGTGCCCGATTTGAAAATAAAACACGAGCGACCTGCACAAAGGCACATTTCACTTAAAAATAAAATGAAATTAAACGAACAATTATTTGAAAGTAAAACACAAGCGGTGTACCTTTCGATAGGAATGTAGCACGACGCTAAAACAAACATCTCTACCGAAGTGCGATAAGATGCCCGCCACCTCTGAAATTCGGGCACGAACTTTTGCAATCGTCCAATACACGATCTGTGCCCCAATACTTATGAACGCTACTGTACACAGAACGTTAGTCAAGCGCAAGTGGTTAATGTATTTCTCCTTTTTATCGTTACAGACTGAAATCGAAACAGAGACAGAATGCGCGGATAGCATTCTCTGTTCCAACAACAACAACGTCAACGCCAACAACAACAACAACAACAATAACAACAATGTAGCCAGTATCAAGAAAGTTGGCGCCAGTATCACTAACAACGAAGGACACGATGGAATGGAAATGGATTGCGGTGGTTGCGGGGAAAGCGTTCGCGAACGTACCGTCCTCTGCGTAGGGGGTCGTACCTGGCATTCCAGGTGCCTCAAGTGTTGCGCCTGTGCAAGACCCCTGCACGATCAACACTCCTGTTTTCTCCGAGGGATGCGGCTTTACTGCAGGCACGACTACGCCTTGTAAGTACAACTGGTTTCTATTTCCAGGGTCACCGTATCCCGGGTGTCGAAGTTTAACCTTTAATTATTTCTCCAACCAGCGAGAAACCTCTGTCTCTCGGCACCGGTGATTTATGCGGGTGAACACGGACTATCTGGTTTTTATTGCATCCTGGCGCTTAGTTTTACAGCACATCGACTTTTCGTCGAGATTGTACGAATAATTGATGCGATAACCGAGAGCCCGCTGTTATTTTTTATTCGTTTTGTGATGTAGCCATTAGTTCTAGAATTTGGTTCCTGTTTTTTTTTGTTTCGTGAGCTAGTGCAGTTGATATACGTAGAATACGAGTGTTCTAGATTTTTCTATGTTGGTTTTGCAGTATATGATGTAGATAATTAGTTTATGAATTTTTTGGTATTGTAGGTAGAATGCAATACAAGGAAATATCTATTTCTCATTTGTTTTGAATAACGAATCTTTTTCATTTTACATCTTCGTATTGAATAATGCAAAATACATTGAGCTACATAATATGGCAAATATCTCAGGCATCGTAAATAAAAAATTATTCAGACTACCTCCACGTGGTCTTTCCCCAGAAACCAATGAGTATTGCAATTTGTATTCTGTTCGTTATGATTCTATTATACAGAGCGGTTGTGCATTTAATAAATTTTTGAAGTCTTCCTTCTCGAGAAAACAGGACTCTATTTATAAAACTTTCATGAATTAGTTTTTTAACCCTTTCATTACTATAGGCGTTTTGAAAATTTGCTCGCACTATACTGTTAGAGCTTTTTGCTGCCCTTCCATCTTAATATGATACTTAATTTCATCCTTACACACTTCCAGCTTAACTTAAAACGATACGGCCAAAGTAACAAATTTTGCAGCCGTGCTTAAAAATTTACCGTCAGTCATCCACGTAGCAAAAGGTTAAGAAGATTACCTACTGTTAACAGTAATCGAAAAATTACGAAAAAATTTTATTTTCCTTATTTTCGGTTCATTTCTCCGTATAGAATCCTGACCCTGTGTATTCATAAGCATTGTCTTGTAATAAAATTTCCTAAAGCTCATCCGAACAATTTAATCAATCTAATCTTACTATTTTATACTTAATTCATACTTATCAACCTTCACACAATTTACAACCGACTGTACTCGAAACATTCGCTCGCTAATCACACACGTCCAATTATAAAACTTCGGTTAATTGCGTTCCCATCGCGAGACAAAATTGAACACTTCCTGCTAAGTCTTCTACAAGTGAACCAATGGTATCTCGTTCATCGAAACACAGCGTTCAATCATTCGGTCACGATACATACGTAATCGACCGGGAGCGACAGTTGTCCTGCGATCCAGAAGCAACACGGGGGATTATCGATGAATCCAATAATATCCCGGCTGATCGAAGCCGGCAGAGACACCCCACTGGTACGTAACCGGTAAGCAAAGCCAAGCTTAAGAGGACGTTTCACGACTACCACTCGGGAGCTCCTGGAACGAACGATCATTTGTTCGACTTACGGGACAGTTCTCGTAGAGTATACGCTGACACCGGCACAACCGATATCTCGGACACCCTGTCGAGCTAGCTAGTTTCAAAGGATTCCACGAACATCTCCCTTGGGATAGGTTTCGAAGGGTATCGGCCTGGATCACGAGTTCATGACTCGCCAAAACACTCCGATACTGGCTTTTCATCCTTTTGTCACGGTGAAGAGGGGACACGTTGTGCTCGTTTTCATGTTAAAATTGTAGCGAAGTGTCGTGTAGTTTTTCATTTGAACCGAAGATGAATGTTGATTTTCGCAACGAAGATTCTCCGAGTTTTGTTTAATATGGGTAGGTATACTAATTACCCTGTTAATTGGGGAGGAAGAGTTAACTCCTCGTTGATTAGCTAATACTTAGGACACAATAGTTTATTTATCGAGGGATTGTTCATTTTTTATTGCACTGTTATGCCCTTTCTTGATTTTCTACTGCCAGCCCACATCACTTTCCCTGGTACTGTTTATGACATTTCATCGGGGAAAGTGTACGGGTACTCAAATTCCGGAAAATGTGGCCATCGAGCTATGTACATGCTATCTATCAATAATTTCCTCTGTAGGGCCACTGTATTTAACCCGCACAACGGTATCAAATGGCACTTGATTAACAAACAAAATCATTAAATAAATAAATATTATTCATGCTTCAAGACTTAATAGAGGAATTCAAGATTAATCATCTTCCCTCATTCCTTTCTGTTTCAAAGTAGATAGAGACAAAAATTAACTTCAGAACTTCAATTAATAAAATGAAGTAAATATAAAAAATTAGATTATTTTCTAAAATTACATTTAATGAAATCAATCCAAAAATTCTAAAAGTTATTAAAATTAATCCATAAGTATATAAATTCTATTATAAATAAATCATCAATATGTGTGATTTTATGAAATACAAAAATGCTAATAAAGGAAAGCAGAATGGAATCAGTTGCACTGTTATGCCTCCATTAAGTCTTAAACCTGTAATAAGTGTACCTAACATTCCTTCGTCCACAAAAATGGTCCAAAAGAGGCAATTCACTAAGAAAACACAGAAACGCCTTTAGAATGATCTCGCTAAAAAGCTGGCTCTCCTTTTCAGTCACGTGGCCGTCACGTGGGTGCAGATATTCCCGCAGATCAACAGATATCCAGTACGCGCGTATTCGACGTAGGGTCGAGAGATTCGCCAGTGGGTGATTAATGTCTTCCGATGTAGTCTTCTTGGTTCTGTCTTCTTCGTCTTCTTCTTCTTCTTCTTTGGACCTCACGCGTACAGTCGGCTATTCACGTCACCGAGCGTATACGTGTACCACGCATGCTCGCGCGCGAGCTGCGAGTCACGTTGTGACGTTGAAGCCGAGCACGAATAAAGGACACCTCAACTGACGTTTTCTCGCGGTTACAGGTATATACGTCGGTGAAAAAGAGAAGACACGCGTTTTCGACCGATCGCGACGTACACGAATATTCGCGACAGCGCTTTCCAATCGACAGCCGTCGTAACTGTATACCCGTTATATACCAGAGAAACTGGCACATTGAGCTTGAATGATTTTTAGCGATTGCGCTGCACGGTTCTGTACCTTTTGTGACTACGTTCGAAATTGATATAAAGGAATTTGAAGAAAGGTGTCGCGGACGTGTTCCCTTGGGATATTGCAGCCAGTGGTGTCATTTTTATTTATCATTCCCTTTCTGTTTTAAAAATAACAAACGAATTTTCGAGATATCGAAAATTTCCTTTATGTTTTAAAATACTAAATGAATTTTGAAGGTATTGAAAATTTTCCTTCTATTTTGATATATTACACGGATTTTTCAGATAGAGAAAATTAAAATTTTTGAAAAAATTGTGTTAAAATGAAGGTATTAGGATATTAAAAATTGTGCACTTTGAGTAACTCTGGTGGTAACAATTGGGGTCTGTTTTTATACTTTTCTTCTTTATTTACTTTGAAGCAGAAGGGAACGAGGAAGGATGATTAATCATGAACTGGTAGGGTTACTTTCAAGACACTGTATATTGTTGTGTTCAAACCTCGCATTTAATTAGGTACAGCAATCATTTAAAAACAATGCGGAGTGTATCATAAATCAATCTAGGTATTTCATTTACACATTTGCTGCAAAATAAAATCAGCAATATTCCTAAAGATTCAATTGAAAGATCCTACATTTCGTCTGCTAACATAAATCATGAATTAAAAATTTCTGTTCAAAATCGAACGATTAACCATATCGAAAGACTTTTATAAATTTGAAGCTGTAGAATGGACAATTCTATCTTCAACTCTTGGATCATTCATTTCTACCAAATCCTCGATGTGTCTCACGGGCTAGAGTCTACACAGAATCGATCGAACCAACTCGAACGATTACAAAGTGATTCCACGAGTAAGTTACTTTTCTCTTGGAGAACACGAAAATACAGGCACGCATGTGCGTGGCTGCCGAGTCACGAGCAAAGACTGCCAGTGTTCCAGCGGTCTAAGGAATTCGCCTCGTAAGGCAGCTCGGAGCCAGCTGCGATTCCCTCTCTTTGGTCCACCCTCGTGTGTCGGTGCTTTTCAACCCGGGACGGGTGTCTTTTAAATTAATAAATATTCGCCGACGCTATTCTCCGCCCCCTACCACGATCGTTTTCCCGTGTCGCTTCGAATTCAAGGGGTACGAAAAAAAAGAGGAGAGGAGAGAGAGAGAGAGGCGGTGAAAGAATGCAAAGAAGCAAAGGACGCGAGGTTCGGCAAGCAGAGTGAACCAGAAATCGCTCTATTAGCGGTACCAGCAACGAAATTCCGGTTCTCTTAAAGGATCTCCCTACCGTGACGGTCGAAAAAATCGATTTTTTTTTGTATAAATTAATAGTAAGTCCGCGTAGTAGTAAAGTGAAATTCGAAGTATTAACCAGGCTACAACGTCATAGTTACGCGTCACGCGTTCGCCAATTAGGTGACGGAGACTAAAAAATGTACCTTCAAGGTATTGTTAGATTCGAATCCTTATGGCGACAATTTTCAAGTGTGAAAAGTCAGCGTGCTGGTCATGTTGAGAAATGAATGGATACACGGTTTCTGAATATATAAAGAAAAATAGAGAATCTTGGAGGAAAAGGTAGATTAACATATGTCCTTACGAAAAAAACTAACAAATTATTACGACTTAACAATAAGGAGAAATGTGAACTCCGCCGATGAAACTGAGAAACTGAAATTCGTTTTCGAACAGCAATACAAAATTTTCACCGACACTTACGACGCGGAGCGACTGAAAAGACAGCAAGCCGCCTTCTAAATAAGTCTAAAGAGGCTCAGACAACAACAATTTGAACAAGAATTTTTTGAGGGAGCAGATATGGAATAGCAAATTAGCGAAAAACAGGTGTAAGATCTTTTAAATTCTTATTTTTCCATACTCAACACTTTAACCGCGTTTTGCTCGAAACAATTTTCTTCAAATTGGTTGTCATATCTCAAGAATGAATCGGTAAATTTATTTTAAACTTAGCAGAAATGTTCAGTGAATGTATAATTCTCGCCCCAATTAGGAATTTTACGAGTTAAAAAACCAGCCGTTTTGTAGGCAAAAAACAAAATTTTCCCCTTACGACGCGGTTATTATTATTTTTTTTAATACCGTTCAGTTGTCTTATTTCGGGCTATGGCCACACTCATAAAAATTACAACCTCTTTGGTTTTCCTAATTTCGGGCCACTGCAACGTCTGCTTTTATGGCAACTCTGGACAGGAAATTTTTTTGGACGCTCCAGCAGAATCGCTATCATTCTTAAATAAATAAATATTTCAACGCGATAAAAAAATACCGAGTATTCGCAAAATATACTTCAATTAACCTACCAAGTTTCACATCAATTCATCTCATAGATTTCCTTTAAAAAATTCCGAAAAATCGCCTAATTTTTCGGCCGTCACAGTAGGGAGACCCCTTAATTCAGTGTGGCCGATACTCGCGACAGCGAATCAGCCGCCGCTTTAATCACGACCTTATCGTTTCTGCCTTAATGGCACTTAAAGAAAGGCATCGGATTCGAGGCACGCCGGTGAAATCCAAGGGTAATCTCTATTTTCGCCGCGGCGATTTCCTAAACATGCCGGGGGAACGATAATTTCGAATAATTTGAAGTGATCAAGGTGTTTTTTTTTCTTCCTTTTTAGGAGCTGGTCGTTCTTGGTGTTGTTATTAAGTTGGTGCATATGAAACGTCTTATTTAGACATGAAATTTTAGATATATTATATTCCTTAAAAAAATAATGTATTTTATCCAAATAATTTCCACACGATTCTACACACTTTTTCCAACGATTAATTAATTTCATACAGCAATAATTTAATGCTACAAGCACAGTGCAACTTAGGTACAAATAGTGACAGGTGTTTGAATGTCAATTTCGTGAAAATTGATACAATACTGTGAAAATTCGAATCTTTTCGAACCTAATTCAATACTTAAAACTGAAGCTCTTGAATCTTGAGTTCTTAAAGTTCCGGTATGTCTTGAAAGCTTGGTAAATACTCAATATCTTACATGAGTATTCATTATCCTTAATATTTCATGTTAATGATACTGCTTGTTCACGAAGCTTTCAAGTCCTATGAAAACTTTCAAGACTTTCAAGAGTTTCAAGTTTATCAAGGCGTATTGAAACATTAAAGACTCAAGATTTCTCAAGACTCAAGATTCAGGACTTATCGAGACTTTCGGGACGTACCGAAACATAGAAGACTCAAGATTCAAGACTTATCAAGACTTTCGAGACGTACTGAAACATAGAAGACTCAAGACCTCTTAAGACTGAAAATTTAAGACTTATCAAGACTTTCAAGGCGTACTGAAACGTAGAAGACTCAAGACCTCTCAAGACTTATCAAGACTTTCAAAGTGTGTTGAGACCTAAAAGACTCAAGACCTCTTAGAACTCAAGATTCAAGACTTATGAAGACATTCACGAGTCTCAATTATCGAATCATATCTGAAGCGATTCGAAGTGTCTCAAAGCCCATCCTTATGCCCAATACAACGGCGTCCTGTACACCTTCCCAAAAATTGATCAATCAGTTAACGCTACAAGACTTAATTCTCCACCGTACGTGTATGCACGCGACCGGTATTATCGTCGAAAACAATAATTCAAGCGCAAAATACCGTAGACGTGGTAATTTATCTCGCGGTCCACTTATATCTCCGATGATATCGAAGATCGTGATCTGGCTACGGAGCGCGAGAATCGAATGCGGTCTAACGGTGGGTGGTGTATAGAGAGAGGGGGGATCATGAATTCTCTACCGTGCAGAGGTCGGATAGCGGCCGACTTAATCCCCTGTTGACTTATAGGGCCCGCCTATGTGGAAGAACAAATGAATAAATTAGGGCGGGGTCGTTTGGTAGCCGATGTACGGCCCTGAAGATTTATAGATACCCAATACCAGTTCCTCTGGTTTGGTTACACGCTGCTTCTGCCCGTTCCACCCTCCTCTTTTTCGCCTTGATCCGAAGTAAACGCGGCGGAAGAGGCAAGGGGTGGCGCCACTATTTATGCTAATGACACCTCGACGAACGTTTACGGGTCCCAGATTTGGACATCGAGGCGAAAAAAATCGCGTCATTGTTTGTACTTTGCTAGTTCCCAGAGAAAAATAGAGACGTGAATGGGTCGCAAAGTATCTCGAACGACTCAATTGAAGAGTCAAAGGAAAAAAGGATAAGTGTCCATTTTTTCCTTATTATGATGTTTGAATACACATGGATATATTATTTATTGTAGAATTCAGATTTGTATTTGGAAATAGGAAAGAGATGAAAGTTCCAAGTTATTACCAACTAAACGATAATAGTATTTATGTGGGGAAAAGGATTAGGGTATTGGTGTTTGTATGGAACAAAGATGAGAGTGTGCTTTGTACAGTGTCTTTGTGTTGTGTTAATATATTTTTTAAGCGTGACTGTAAAGTAGGTGTTAATTAATTTAATAATGCTTGGAGAATCAATATAACTCTTCAATGTTTAAAGTTTGTTTTACCCGAAGTAACATTAAATGGACACTCATCCTTCCTCCTCTACACTCTTCAATTCAACGTTTGTGAATATTATGGTGGGAAGCAATAATTTTGTGTTGGTTATCCTGGTGACTTTATTTAGTGACAGAATGAGAATGGAAGAGATAAAGGTGTTAAAATTTTGATTTTTAGGAGGATTTTGTAAGCTAGTGGTCGTAATACGGTTAAAATGGCGTGATAATTAATTGAAAATTCGAAAAATGATACTATGCAGGAATTCCAATGGGTCCAATTATTCCAGCCTTATAAAAGAAAATAAATTTAGTCTTCTACTACCCTCAAAAATTTAAATAAAATTTGGAAATTACATTTAAATGCAAGCAAAGTCATAAACGGTGCTAGGAGTTCGTTGAAATACATTTAAAGTGCGCTTAGACAATGTTCACTAAAACAGTAAAGCTTGGTATGCCGTAAAATATTATACTTAAAAATTAAATATAGTATTATGAAGTGTTTTATTAAATTTTTATATCAAAGTGCCTCACTAATTCGTCAAATAATTTGAAAATGATGCTTACCCCTATATAACTCCATGTGACTTGAAAGTTACATATCCATTTATCTACAGGGTGTCCTAACATTTTCCTATACTACTGCATTGTTGTATTATTATATTGTTACCAGTCAATTTCTTATCTGCTTTCCACCATTTACAAATATATAAAACTGCAATTAACTGTAATTTCTTTCGTGACAAACAAAGATAAATCGTGGTGTATAGGGTTAAGCGAGTAGAAAAGAAAGACGTATTATGTTTGCAAGAATTGAATGGCAATACGCAGCTACGTTATTGGGATCCTGGACGTAAGTTTCGAAGGGTCGAAGAAAAAAAGTATCCAGTCAGGTCTCGATGTCTCGGCAGGAACACGTATACATGCTTCTAGGCGTGCCCTGTGCACGATCACCATAACCAATAATGCCCGAAAATATCTCGGATGCGACGATGACGATGCAATTCGTGAACGGACTAATCCTTCCGTGGCTTACCATATTTTTCCATACAATAAGTAACCCTCCGTTCGATCTACCGTTCTTTTTTTTTTTCACCTAGGTATTACTTATTTTTCTTCTTCCCCTCTCTTCGTCTTTTTCTTGTTAGAGCTTCAATTCTCCTCGGCTACGACGAACAAATTATTTGTGGCCATTCGAGGTATCCCATTTTTCTTTTAATCTAATACGTTGTCGAGGGTTACAAAGTATCGGTTTAAAATTAGAAAAAAAGAAGGAGAGACAATTTTAAGGTTACAATGAAGAAAATGAAATACGTGGCTGAAATTATGAGTTTCGCCAGAATAGTCGCAAGTGTGTACTGTAATTAAAAAATTGTGAACATTCAACCGAACGTTTTGCTTGTAGAAAGCTTCTGAATGTGATTTATAAATTACTGGTAAGAAAGAAATATATTTGAAAATCAGAATATTAGTATATCATTCTGCACAAACTATAGGCTTTAAATCAAGTGAAGAAACGTGGCAATCTCCTTGTTGAATGGTTAAATATGGAATGAACCAATTCGAAACGAAACTAAAACTATCTCATCACTAGAAAAATGGGAAATAAATTTGAAAAATTTATGAAATTGTAACGCTTATGTTATTCAAAAATAAGGTAAATTTTGTAAGTTCGCAGTGGGGTTGAAGCAATTAGAGTTATCCATTTTGAAAGAGTTTCGATAACTATTTTTATTCAAACTAAATTAGCAACATTATATAAAATCGTATGAAAACATTAACAAGTTTTATCTTTTTATCAGTTCCGCTGGCAATTGATTGACAGGCGCACGTGACAAACCTATCCAAAGCAACTCACAGGGAGCTGATACTCGAAATCATTTGATTTTAGTAGATTTCTGCAGGTTTCGAAAGATTTCAATCGATGTTATTAGAATACAGTAGATTTTAATAGATTTTAAAAGGTTTTAGTAGAGTTTAGTAAATTTTGGTAGATTTCAGCGAAGTTCAGAAGATTTCAGTATGCTTCACATGCCTAATACTTATGAAAGGAAGTGTATTTACAATTCACGTCATTCCAGCGCATGTGGTTAACAATTATTTCCCAAACTCTCGTTCATTTAGGTCCTACTTCTAAATTCTTCTATCACTACCTTCATTCTCACGAAACCAATCACCAAACAAGATCTCATTAGAAGATCCGGATACTGTTTCGCTTGTAAATCGCTCATATTTTTCATCCCGGAGACAACAGCCGGAATCGTGTGATCCGTTTCCTGGTGTTGGCGGCCGAATATCAAAGGGCTCGAGTCATTTGTAGGGTGAGGGAAGCCGCGGGACTGAGACATCGAGATAATCTCGACGTAATCTGCCGTTCGAATCGCGAGAGATCGAGCGACCCTTAAACCGTGGCCCGCGCTGCTGACGCGCTGCAAGGGACATCGGAGTGGCAGAGTAGTATGTTAATGAGGACAGGACCATCGGATTCTCGTGCACGGAGGTCCTGAATGAACCTGCAGCCCCGACCAAAATAGCACCTTGTCTCTCCCTCTTTCTCTCTCCTCTTCCTTTCCCTCTTCGTCAAATTCTCGCTTTCTGCGAGAGGTGAAAGAGAAACCTCGCTGTTAGCTGAGCGTTAATTTACCACGAAAACGTTTCGACGATGAACCAAGCAGATTTAAGTCAATCCAAAATGTTAAACAGCTTCTGTAATTTTTTTTAATTTATATTCTGTAAAATAGAATTATTATTATTTTAACCCTTTGTCTTGCGATTTTTTTACGGCTATATATTCTGGCGTTAGTATTAGGACATCCACATTCAAATTTGGAAGTTTGGCAAACTGAAAATTTAAAAAAATTTGGAACTTTGTAGAAATGTAGTTCAAGTGATGCTAATAGCGAAACCATTTGTTGTTTCGTCGATGAAACAGTAGAGAACACCTCAAAGAAATTGTGAGTTCTCATATTATCGTAAATATTTACAAGATATGGGAAAAGAAGTTAAATTGAAATTTGTATGGTTTTTAATATACTACTGTCTAATTGTGGCGGTAAAGAATTTTCGAAAAAACGTGGTGGGGGCAAATTTTCAAAATTCTTATAAGAGGCAAAGAAAATAGAAGTCAGGTTGGTAAATAATTCTAGAGACTACAGCAAAATAAACACAGAAAATTGTTCCAAATAAACTTCGAAATTTTGTATTCTCAATGTGTCGGAATTTGAATAACAAAAAAAGAAATAGGATTTAAATAATTCTTAAGTTTGATTAAATTCTCGTACATTTTCATTCAGTTATTGTTTAAACCTTGCGAGTTTTACACGTTACACCTGAAAATCGTAGAAATTTCTTCCACGACAGCGAGTAATCTGAAACTTTCACGAGAATTTTGTTCCTTTTCAGAACCTTCGGTGCAAAATGTGCGAAATGTGGTCGAAGCGTGGGCGCTGGGGACTGGGTGAGAAGGGCCAGAGAAAGGGTTTATCACTTGGCTTGCTTCGCTTGCGATGCTTGTTCCCGTCAGCTGTCCACGGGGGAGCAATTCGCCCTGTTGGACGCCAGGTTGCTCTGCAAAGCTCACTATCTGGACGTCGTTGAGGGAAACAATACCTCGTCCTCGGAGGACTGTGACTCTGAACACGGTGGCAAAGGCAGCAAGACAAAGAGGGTCAGGACAACTTTCACGGAGGAGCAGCTTTCGGTTCTGCAGGCGAATTTTCAGTTAGACAGCAATCCCGATGGCCAGGACCTCGAGAGAATAGCTCACGTCACCGGGCTGAGCAAAAGAGTGACGCAAGTCTGGTTTCAAAACTCGAGGGCCAGGCAGAAGAAGCACAGCGGAAAGATAAAGACGCAAAGTGAGTATATCTCACCGTTCGTTTTCAAGTACGAATAAAAAATGTTGGTTTTGTTGTTAACCACGTAAATTTCGATTCATCGATTGGAAGAAATTTTTGAAGAAAGATAATATTTTGCGGTCATGGTGCATGGTTTCATACGTTTTCTTCTCGTTTTCGAACACGTTTCTTTCTTTAGAGCCGCGTCGCTCATACTTTCTGGGCTCTAGAGTAGTTTTTTTGATCATAGGTGATCTCAATAGTTTGAATAACGTACAATACTTACTTATTGCTTCGTATTTACCGTTCATAAAAGTGTTTATTCTAACAAATGCAGTGTTTATTTTATGTCAGAATTCAGAAAAAAGAGCACGACGCGTGGTACAACCGGACAGGGTGCTTCTATATACAAACATAAACCGAAAATAAAGAATAACATTGTTTTGTTTTGAAGTCTTGGTTTCAAGAAAGTCGAATTTTAATATCTATCGAGTTTGCGTACACTTGACTATCTCTGGGCTTCATGTTTATACCAATAAGCAGTACCAATGTCATTGACGATTTTATTACTCTACGTGTACATTACTGAATGAACTATTGAAAGTGACGTCCTTGTTGACACATCAAAATTCTTGCTCTTCGATTCAGAAAGTCGTGAACTGATGCCTCGCCGTTTTGACGCTTTAACTGTTCGAAAACCTGAACAATTCTTCCTTTGAGCTGGAGAAGGTTTGCACCATTTCTTTGCGAAATGTGACATTACCGCTATTTATCAACGTGAAAGTGTGAGCGGAAGCAACAGTTTGTAGGGAATCTTTAAATTCAATTTTCTCGAATACTAGACTTCCTTTGAACAAATTTCATTCTTTACTTTCTGTTTATTTTTACACGTAGTACCACCCTCTGCCCTGTATACAAATGAATCGACTCTGTCAACAGTTTTTATTAAACGTGGATATATGTTTATCATGTTCTAAGAAATTAGCTTCTCCTTTACATAATTTTCAATCCTGATTTTAAAAAAGAAACACTTAATTCTATGTCCAGTGCACCACTCACCACCGATGCAACATCATCCAGCAGAGTTGTATCCCTCCGGTGTGAACATGGTGGGCGCCTATTTGGGGGGATATCAGGGTGGCAGCGCAGGAAGCGAGAGTCCTGGCAGTCCACTGACACCTCTCACCCCTTTAACACCTCTAACCCCAACGACACCGAATCACCTTCAGGCCCAATTCTGTCATCAAACGGGGTAACTTTACGATAGACACCATTCGTGAAACTGGTGATTATATCTCAATTTTAGCTCGGTTCTTTATCGATTGTTTCGAAGGCGTTTCTCGTTTTCAGTGTAAAATTTTCGATTTGAATCTTGAAGAACTCACAGTGACGATCAGAGAACCAAGAGCACGAACATTTCTAGGACTTCAAAGAGTGTGACTTGATTGATAACGGAAATTTTGATAATTCCTTCGTTATTTCGATTTCTGACGAATTTTTCAATCAGCACAGATCTATGATGTATTCGAGAAGATTCGATATCTTCCGAGGTGAAATTCTTTTTGAATCCTAGGACAAAGAACGAACTCACGTGAACCTTGACATCTGAGATAATCGAGGTGTTATCTCATTTTTTTTTTTTTTGTACATACCAAAAAGAAACTGTTTAAAGCGAAGAGAGAAGTAAAAGTGATACTACGAATAGGTTTAGGATTCCGTGGTGAGGATTCTAGTTAACGAATAGACGAAACGACGATTATTTATTCCGTTTTTTAGTTGTATAAGTTGTAACTCGCATTTATGCTTGATTCTCTTTCGTATAGCAAGTATTTTCTAACGAGCCTCATTTTCGAGGAAGTGCAATCGAATGCGAAATGGAATTTCAATTTTGATGCTGTTCGCGGGAATTTCCTCTCTTACAATTTTAGCAATTGTCTGATTAATTTCATTTGTACAAAGTAAGCAGTTTACTAAACTTATTAAATTTCTATCACACTAACCTCTAATCGTAAAAAAGGAGACAACAATGGCTAAGTATTTTCGATTCTGTTAGAAATTTTCGTTGCATTTCTTTTCGACGATAAACTTGCGACATCAAATTTTCATTTCTTTTTTTCAACAAAATTTTAAGACATTCGTGCGATTCAATTTTTTTAAAAAACGATAACGTTTCTCGGTGGTATCTTTTCAATTCTCACGATTCGCGTGTCCTGTGGACTGTTTTATTTTTAAAATGAAATTGTACATAGACGTATCTCGTAGCTTTTGTATATAAATCTCAAAGAAATTGTGCATGAGTATTTGATATCGCTCCCATGCTGTACACTCATTACCGCAATACTGTAAACCGTACTGTTATTAATAAAAATGTCTTTTACTGTTTATGCCTGTTACGATTCCTAGCCCCAAAAATCCTCACATTACACCAATTATTCACATTTCGATGATACAACCTGTGTTTCTTCTTATTGCACTTACATTCGTGCGGTATTAACCCTTTCATGATCACTGGGACGCATATATCCCACTTAAGAACTCGAATAAGAACGATTTCAATTCAGAATTAGCAGATAAATAAACAATTGTTCGAAAAAATGATTCCATCACGAAAGGGTAAACAAATGCGTATAAGTAGGTGTCTATATATTTAAAAATGGTAAGAAACAAAGAATATTAGCGACAAATAATAGCGAAAAATTTTCCTAGGTTGAAATATGATTAATAATTTCGGTATTTCTGTAGGGTAGGAAATGAACGTGGAAACGAATAAATATGTGCAACATTTTATATTGTATATATACTTAGTTTACAATATTTACATCACAGTACATGTATATTAAATAATGATCCTTTTACGATTACACAATTAATTACCTAAACATTGTAAAAGATACTTTCATTCGGAACATTGCTTTCTGATGTTCCCCGAGATTATGGGTGCTCGAGTCAACAGGAAACGAGGCGCCATCAAGTTCTGGGGACACCGGACGACTCTGATTTCTCGTTCGTGGTAATCTTACACTCGACTTTATACGTTTTATTAAAACGATCGCCTGATTATATCAGGGAATTCCGCGGTTCGATGAAAGTGAGAACAATCGGCGTCTATCGTTCTCCCAGAAAGAAGGAAAATTACATTTGTCACTTCTTTTCCATCGCGAAGGATATTCGATTTCGTTTCATTCGACGAACTTCTGTTGAGCCTTTCAAGACTCACGATTAACCCTTTCCATTTCAATCTGATTGCAAAGATCGTATAACAGTATCAAATGTATGCTGTTAGATTGAATTTTAAAGGATAGAAAATTCATTTGTTTTTATCTGGACAGTTTTAGTGGTAAACGAAACAGAATGTTTAAAAAACTGAGAATTTGAAGCACATGTGATCTCAATTTTTCAAATACTAAGTTGTTTATAAAGTTTGCTGCGACACAATAAATCTTTATTCTTGTACTCGTTATTTCGAGAAGTTTCTTTTCATACGTGTATGAAATTATTAATTTTGACAGCTTTGTTCATGTTCCATGATTCTCATTGCAACTAAGCTCATTTAGAAATTTGACAAAATTTCAAGAATTAGTTCTCACAATTTCATGGAAGTTTTAAAATGATAAATTAAGAAGATTCCAAAAGAATGCAGTTTAATGCCGAAACTTTCGAACGTGTTGAACGTATCTCTTAGAAATCGTTCAAAAATTTTTCACTAACAAATAACAATTTCGAATTTCCTTTTTTTTTTTTCTAAGAATTAAGTACTTCCTTCTATTGTACAAATGAAGAACAAGATTTTTCATTTTTGCAAAAGAGCGAATCATTTCGGTGAACTATTGGCATCGAAAGAAATATGGAAAGGGTTAATTCGTTAATTGCGCTAGAAGGGAGTTGACAACAAATTGATCTTCA
>NW_017100422.1:59661-107654 GCF_001263275.1 Habropoda laboriosa
CGCGTATCTGTTCATGGTATACCTATCATGAAACGTTAAAGGTATTCACTTATTTATAATAAGCTTAACATCCAGTGCGAGAGAGCTGTGCTGCCATCCAGTCTTAAAAATTGGCGTCTCTACGTTTTGCTGGTAATCTTAATAGGTTAACAACGATCTGGGCGGATTTCTTTCTAAATCATATAAAACACTCGGTACGCTTTAGCAACATCGGTTTAACTCGAATTCTATCTAGAAGTATCGAAATGTTTATTTGGATTAACCCTCTGAAGCGTTGTAAATTTATTTACATTGCTTAAACGATATCTAAATGCATTTATTCTTCAATTAATCAATCGTCGTTTAATTTTATTTCATTTTTACCTTTTCTGCTGCAACTTTCGATTATCTCGTTTAAACGATACATTTAATACAAAATTTGGTGGTAACTCATTTCTGCTTAGAGATTTGTATAAATAGTTGTCAAAATGTCAATTGCTGTCAATTAATGTTTCACACATTTTCATATTAGGTATAGAATCTACGCTTATCTTCAGAGAAAAGACATGTAAAGTTTAGATTTCATTAAAATATTTAGTACACGTTTGATATTTAGTAGAACTGTTCACGAAACATTTTTTCTTTCGCAATTTAAAGTTTCTGAGTATTAAGTACGTTCGCGTAAAATAAACCGTGCTGCTGAAGCTCGCTTCAAAGGGTCAATTAACCAAATAAATACGTTTATTGCAGAGTACGTACTGAAGTAGTATGGTAGTCGACTAACGCGTGTTACAGTAAAAAATACTTTGGAACTTAAACCGCAGAGTTTCACCGCGAGATTTTTCTCTTTCGACGTCCGCCGAGACGAGTCTGTGAAATTCGAAAAATTCGACAAAACAAAAGGAAACCTCCTCTTCGTTTATACTTTTCTACGTACAATTTCTTTCACTCCTCTTCTTTTCTACACAATTTCTACAATTTCTTTCTTGCGTTATCTCGCGAACGTCGAGAGAAAGCTCATGCAGCCCAAGCTTGAATCGCGACGACGAATAACACGAATTCTACCTGCACTTCCGGTCATAAGTATTAGGACAATTATCGATTCTAAACTAACGCTAAATAGTCATTAAAAAAGTGTTGACACCCAACAAAAAATTATTTAGTTTGGAATCTCGTAGCGTAAGGAGCATGTATATTTTTACTGATATATCGTCACCTTAATACTACCACTAGATAATTCATACTCCATTCATAACTCCATTCATAAGTTCCAAGAAAAACGAAATAGTTAAATTTTGCTTTCTTTCGTTGCACCTTCTTCCCTTGTATTTTCCTTACAACTGTAGTATACTATACGTCGTTCAAAATGAGAGTAACCTCGCTCTCGGACCGATTCTCGCCCGTTCTGCGCATAGACAGAGAGCGTAGCAGAGGGTAAGAGGGAGAAAAACGTAGGTGGTTTGGACGTTCTAGTGGTTCTAGCCCTGCCTTAGGCACGCCCCATGCGCGAAGCGAGGTTACTCTTATTTTGAACAGAGTATAAAAGTAGGAAACTCTAGCTGTATTTGGAGATAAAAGTGGATAAGTTTGAAATCAATTTCATGTTCAACGCTAAAACTTGGTAATGAATTCGGTTGTTCTACTAATGAGTTTAAGATGTTTAGTTAGAGAATTAAGGTGGCTATATAATTCAGTTGTAGTATCAAGGTGACTAGGTATGCGAAAACCATTGCAAATTTAAAACAATCTATTCAAGTCATCGTATCGCGTATCAAAAATAATCAAATTTTCTTCCTCCATTCTTTCTCACAAATCTCCTACTTACGGGAAAAATGTTGAAAACTAATAGCGCGAACACCCTGTATATTTTTAATTCGACGAAGAAATGTAATTTCAATCGTACGATACTTTCTGTACGAACATAATAGGTGTCCTAATACTTACGAACGACAGCGTACATTCACGATCGAAGAAACGAAATGAACGGGAATGTGAACGCGTTCACCGAGAAAGATTTATAGACGTGGAAAAAATTTTAACGCTAAATAAGAGAATATTTACAATATGGCTAATCCAGCAGCGGCGATTAAACCTCGTTCGGCATCGACAACATCATCGAGTCTTGCGAGAGTTCGTCCATCGATTGTTCCGAGCCTGGAGACAGAGTTGACGGTGTTGCGATAGATAGTAGACCTTTTCAAAGCAAAACTTTCTTTTGTCCCTTTGATAATGATACACTGTTGTTGTATTAGGTCGTCCTGAAAGTTCCCGCGGTTTTAAGTCGTTCATTTTGAGAAAAAAATGTAACACCACTGAAATGAAACATTTTTATTTCAAATCATTTCCATAATATTCGATACACTTTTGTCAAAGTATTAGAAGAGCATTAATTCCGAATGCATAAAAATCTGAATTTTTGAGGGAAAGAAAGGAGCAAATGAATCTCCCTGATCCAAACCAACGTATAGTTTTCATGCTCACAGTTTGGTGGTTCTCTTTGGAATTAATTCACCACAATTTCCTAAAACTATCACCACTATCACTGCAGATTCATTCGGTATCGAATTGGAGGTCGTTTAGCAAAAATTGAAGGTGTAGCAACGAGCCTTGGTCAACAGAGAAGTCCCTATCCTTTTGCACAACTGTACAAAAATTGCATCAACTGGGTATTTAAGTTCTACCTTATCCTCCATATTCCTCTAATTTATCTCCAACTAATTTTATCTCACTTGACAGTTCCCTTGCACAAAAACGATTTAGTTAGAAAAAAAATAAAATACTTAACCTCTTCAGGGACACCGACACGTATGTGTACCTTTAGATTTTCCGAAAATTCCAATATTTGCGATAGAGAAAATATGAAATCTCCCGAAATCTCGAAAAATCTCCTAAGGAAAGTAGTTGACATGAATATAAATGTAACTACGTAAAAAATTAAATCAATATTTTCTAATCGAACATTATGGAAATTATTTGAAATAAAAGTGTTTAATTTCAGCGGTGCTATAGTTTTTTCAAAATGAACGACTTAAAACCGCGGGAACTTTCAGGATGATGTGAACTTTCGAATGTGCAATACTTTTGAAAGAATTTTGCGTCACGATATATATTATTTTATTAACCCCATCTCGCTTTTCTTTTCATAGCTCGAACATAGAAATTGACTGTATTATGTCGACGTGTACTTCGAACATGCTTCAACAAAATTCATTTCAATGTTCTTTAATACGTCCTTTCTAACGTTTCTGCTACAATTAGAAGCGGAACAGTTTTTTAATGATCAAGATTGAAATTTTATCAAGCATAATATTTCATTTATTTATCAAGAGCAACGATACAATTATATTTCTTTAGCTATACTTTATTTGTGACGGTTAGCAGGTACATAAAACGTTAAAAGTATTTAATTGGCTTTCGTATCGAATAAAAATTGTGGAGCAGAATGTATTAAACATTTTCAATGTTAAAATAGTGTTCAGTAATAATAACAAAGTTCACAAATGAAATAAGTGTGAAATTCTAGAATTAACTATTACATTAAATTTAACGCTATTCAAAACTGCTGATAAGAAAGTTATATTGTTTCAAAAAATTTTTATCAATTTCATCGAACGATTGATATTAAAATTACTACATTCAGAGAAAGACAGCGATTTCATGCAAGAAATTTCTCGTATACACAGAAATATCTGTCATATTCTTACCGTGATTGTGATAAATCGAAGGTGTGGGACTTTTGCAAGTAGCTGGACTCAGCTGCGGTTGTTGCTGACTGTGATGGTGTTGCTGTTGATGTTGAAAGGAATAGGTCAGATGTAAATTGATGTGTCGACTGAAATCGCCCGTGGATGCGGTAGAATTCGGTGGTGATTGATGTACTGTAACAGCAAATAACACTTCTTTCACTCTAAACTACGGTAATCTTAAAAATCTTTAAATGTAACTCGCGCATCTGAAAGTCTATGATTGACAGAAATTTTTTGGAAAAATAGTACTACATTTTCGTACATTTTTTTAAATGTATTATATTCTTTGCAGTAAATATAAAAGAAGATATTTTCAAATAAATGAATTTCTTATTTTAATCGATTTGTTAATATCATCGGTGTTGAAATGTTGAAACACATTTACAATTTAAGGGATAAATCAGCAAAGTGTTCGTAAATTTAAAGGAATTTCTGGAAACACGTGTAATTTTATCATTTTAACGTTATACCCTGATCTGTGCATTTAAAAATTAAATGCCCTTTGGGAAACTTCTATTTCAGATCAACAATATCAACGATATTCGCATAAATCGATAAAAATGGGAAATTCTATGTTATAATCCTTTAAACTTCGATCTGTATTTTCGAAAATCCATTCCCCAGAAATGCTTCTAACTCAATATCCAACTATGGCAAATCTATTTGGAATAAATAACAACGTACAGTAGCAATTTGCGGTTAACCCTTTCAGCGCTAAGTCATGTTCGTTTATTCTAATCTATATACATACCTACGTACATACAAAAACAGTACGCCCTATACATTTCCTTTTCACCGCGTACCTTCTAATTACCATCGTATCAATTTCAAATTTGCAGTCCATGTCGCTATCATTTTTCGTTAAGAATCGTTGCACGTATTTAGATACGTCTGATCTGTCATCTGTGACAGCATCTAAAACTGTCGCAAGTGGAAAGCATGAAATTTTCGAGGAGAGCAGAAATAAGGTACGTCATGCAGCGATACATTTTCTCTTAAAAAAGGAACGAAAAGAAAATTTCAGCATATTGTTTAAATATGCCTCTACCATAAACAAAAAATCCTTTTCAAAGAAGGGTTACTGTTGGTTCGAAATAAATTCCCAAAGTAGCGGTACTTTTCACTAATTTCGTTGGTCTAATCCCTAATTGACAGGGAAGCTGTTTCCCTTACTGCCCTTTCGTTTCGTTTTCATCTCTGAGCGCAAGAACAATGACAGTATCGAACGTATATACGAGTTCATAACTTGCACCGAATGGTCGTACGTGGACTCATAAATAATTTCGCACTCGAGAGTGGTGAAGAATTTTTCGAAACTCGTATATGGATTCGTGACGCTGAAAGGGCTAGGTGAGAAATAAATCGAACAGATATCTTGTCTCACTAAGACAGCTCTAAACCAGGGACAGATATAGCTGAAAGAAACAAACGCAAGAAGTACCTCGTCTCACTAAGACAGCTCTAAACCAGGGACAGATATAGCTGAAAGAAACAAACGCAAGAAGTACCATGTTGCCCTTTCATTTTGCCCGTGTGCAGATGCTTCTTCTGCCTCGCCCTAGAATTCTGGAACCAAACCTGCGTAACTCTTTTGCTGAGTCCCGTCACATGCGCTATCCTCTCGAGGTCTTGCCCGTCCGGATTACTGTCCAGTTGGAAGTTCGCCTGAAGAACGGAGAGCTGTTCCTCCGTGAACGTGGTTCTCACTCTCTTCGCCTTGTTACCGCTCTTGTGGCCGCTTTCGGAGTCACCGCCTTCTGCGAAAGTACCAATTAGGGGTGCCCCATTTTCCTCCACCTCTCAATCTTGCCCCTTATCCTTCCGTTCGAACGCTCTCGATTCGAGTCACTTATTGGTCGGTGAACGAAATAGCTTCTCGTTGAAGGAGCGATTTGAACTTTCTCACACCGATACTGTTATTTTCTAATAAGGAGGGCGGAAAGATAGAGAGGTGTAATCTTCTTTGTGTTTCGAGGTGATTGAACAACTTAAAGTAAATGTTAAGTGGAATTCTGTTGCATACTATAGTCGGAGCTGGGTAAAATATTACTTCAAATAGTAAATAGTAAATAGTCTGTTTTATTTGAAATCGTGTGTATACTTATGGGAACAAAATTGTTTCGTTTGTTGCAACAACTTTACAAGAGTTAGTATTTTATTTGAGAATATTGAATACAGTAGGGGCTTCATTTTGGGGTATTTTATTTATTTTCAGTTTATTCGTAATTAAGCAAGTAGCCCAAACGATGAAACTTTTGAATAACTAAAAATAAATTTACTTTTCCGAATATTATGATTTCTTGTGTTACAATGTCATTTTCTTTCCCAACTTATTGTTTCTCAACATATTTGAAATTCACGGTTTAAATATTTCATTTTACGCTTGAAGTTATTAGAATAAAAATATTGCACCTACTTGCCAAGATTTCGCTTCCTATTTCAAATGATATTTTACATGAACCGTGCAGCATCTGTTATTTAAAATAGTATTTCAAATACATTTTCCCTAAATTTTACCCAGCTTTGATTATAACAAATTCAGTTAATTCAATGTTTAGACGATTTACGAGAATTGTTAGTGGGCTACTGTGACTTGATTTTACCAGTTTAATCGTTTTTTTAAATAAAATTTATTTAGCACATCCGCTGCCACCGACGCAACGTATGCGGTTCAGAGTGTATTACACAGCACGCTTTCGATTTTATGGTGGCAGCGAACCTGTTAGAGTAGTTTCTTTTTGTTGAAATTTTAAAGAAGTCTGATTGCATGAAAATTATACGAATATTTATTATTTTTAATTTTTATGGGACTTTCTCATTTTTTTTAATACTTTCGAGAACTAGGAACCTTATCTTTTTACATTTATTTCATAGAAACTTAGGAAAATTTGTATGAACTAGTTGTTTCATAAACATTGGATGATAAATTCGAATTATGCAAACTTTTCTGTGAAACTGATTGATTTCTGAATACTTTTAACACGTTAAGCGCCGTGTCAGTCACCTGTGACTGACAGTATACTTTTCGTTCAGGCCGCGTCAGTCACTGTTGACTGACGGTATACAATTTAAAAAATTATATTCTTCTATTAATACATGTTAAATAATTTGAAAATCATAAAAGAATGTACCTAAATATTACTTGTTACCAAAAGGAAATTTTAACGAGTATTATTAAAACACATGCAGTCTTATCGCAACCTTACACAGATCTCGGTGAAATCGGTTATCGCGGGCTAAACGGAAAGGAAGACAAAACAGGCTTGGCGCTTAACGTGTTAAGACACGCTGTAAGCAACAGAATAAAAAGAAATTCTGGTGCAATGTTCTTTGTTCTTTATGGCGATTATATGTAAAAATGATAAAATTGAAAAAAATATTCTGTAAGTGTTTATTACATATGTGGAAACTAGTACGTGAAAAAGAATATAACAGTATCAGCATCGAATTCTACAATGTTTTAGCTTCTACATTATTCTAAGGCAACAGTAATCACTCTTTTGCAAAAAGTCACACCTTACAGGGGTTGCACGTACAATTACAATTTGTACCATTAAATGTAATCATAAATTGTGCATCTAAATGACAAAATATAAGGTATCAGCAAAGTCTCACCATCGGAGGAAGTGTTGTTGCCTTCAACGACGTCCAGGTAGTGAGCTTTGCAGAGCAACCTGGCGTCCAACAGGGCGAATTGTTCACCTGTGGAAAGCTGACGGGAACAAGCGTCGCAAGCGAAGCAAGCCAAGTGATAAACTCTTTCTCTAGCCCTTCTCACCCAGTCCCCGGCACCCACGCTTCGACCACATTTCGCACATTTTGCACCGAAGGTTCTGAAATGGAACAAAATTCTCGTGAAAGTTTCAGCCTACTCGTTGTCGCGGAAGAAATTTCTACGATTTTCGGGTTTAATGAATGAAAATATATGAGAATTTGATCAAATCCTCTTTCTTTGTCGTGTTATTCAAGTTCTGACACATTGCGAATAAGAAATTTCAATGCTCATTTTGAACACAACTTTTGGTTATTTTGTTCTAACTGTTAGAATCATTCACCAAAGTGAAGTATTGCTCACATAAAATATAGAAAACCGAGCTTACTATTATGACCTATTAGGTCAGTGCAAAAATTCCTTTCTCTGACTTTTCTTTTCTTTTCTTCTTAATTCAGTGCAATATAGGATGTAGTTTATTTGATATAGGTCAGAGTGTCCCACTTTCTTCCAACCACACTTTGTCAGTGTGTTCTCTGTGTATAAATAAGGAAAAATGTTGCATAAATGGGTAAAATTCGTTTGAAGCTTAGCACAGCCAGCAAGCAATTCTAAGATTAATAATCGCTCAGCATTCCCAGTTCGTATTAAAAATTTGATAATATCGTGGCATGATCGTTGATCAAATTCTCTAACCCTTTAAAAACAATTATACACTCATTTCCATAAAACTGCAATGATACGCTCTAACGCTCTCTGTGACAACATATCTACACGTACGGTTGACAAACGAGGCAAGAAAGATCCCAAACAATAAAGAGTAATCTGAAACAATAACGATCGATATCGCAACTGCTCACACGAGCTCTCGGCTCGCCTATCCGCCAGATTGCCAATAGCGTCTGGCTGATCGTATTCACCAGGAAATCCGCGAGAAAATTCGCGTTTTTCCACGCGCGGATAGCGCGTCGATAGCTGGCTTATCGACAGCTGAATGCGCGAACACGCAGCGGCTCGAGGGAATCACCGACGCGAGACGCATTCTTACTACTATCCGCGGTGAACGCGTTCGTTAGAGCCTGAGGAAGCTAAATCCTCGCGCGAGCTTCCATCGTTGAATTTATTGGCGCCATTGCCGCAGGTGGCCGCGTGCTGCGTGCCTGCGAATTCTTTACGACCGCCTCGGATTTCCCGGCATGGCACGGGATCGTTAGTCACCAACCCTAAGAGGGATGGAAAAACTTAGCATTCTTGAGTTATTCTTCGAGCGCTGTTGATAAAATTAATGGAAAAGAATGGGAATGTCGCCTGTGGAATAGTAGACTCGGAGTTGTTTGCCTGTTTGGAAGTTGCCAGTGAAACTGGACGATGTGTGACTTGAAATGTAGAGTTACGCAAATGGTAGCGAGTAATTTAGTTGAACTGCTATTAAAATACTTTAATCTCTGGTAAGTCGGTGATAGTTTTAGATTTTTTTTTTATATTCACACGTTACGAAAGTAGATTAGACATCGTACAAACTAATAATAGGTTAACAGAGCTTTTCTAAATATATTTAATTGAGAAGGCACAACGTACTCTGCTTGTTCGGTGATTGTTCTTTGTTAGTGCGTGATATTTTTGTATACAAAGTTGATAGATTTCTGGTCATGACAATTGACCCCTTCGCTTCGGTATGGGCGTGTTATCGTCCAAAAATGAAAACTCATTCTGTCGATAGTCAATGGTTTCACGATAGTCTGATGCCTCAGACACGAAGAAACATTGTTTCTTGTCTTTATCTTCAGTTTTTCTCAAACAGTGCAATTAGAAACTCAAGCTCAAGCACAAAGAAAACAAGAACTTAGTTACATTTCATAAGCAAAAATAACGCCGACACCTTTCTATATGACAATTTGAAGATTAAGCCTTGTTAAAGTGTCATTTCACCATCATTTTCCTGCATTCTTCATGTTCTATTTATCTTCTAAAGCACATGTGATGTACAGGCCGAGTCGCCTAGATGTAGAACCTGAAATATCTTTGAAACTGTCGATTATACTGAAAACTGTTTCGGACAAAAGTAGAATGGTGCCAAGGGCGGCATAATTTGATTTAATCACGTGAAATTTTACCCTAATCGACACCATTCAACTTTTGTCTGAGACATTTTTCGGTATAAACGACAGTTTCGATTTTTAAGCGACTCGCTCTGTGTAACCAAGCAATCGTCCACAATTAGCACGAAAAATTACACTAACTTCAACTGATTGATTTTTTTACCGTGACATAAACTGGAACACTGTTTGTTAGTTAATTCTTTTTAACTAAATCGAGCCTGGCAACTTGGTATTAGAATCGAATGGAAAAGTATCACGAACTAAGCAGAGCTCACCCTATCCTCTTCGTCTAATGTGTTTCCTCTTCCGCCGAAATGTCTCGTCCAGTGTTTGACCGCAAGCCGCACTACACAGTCGACCCAGACGAAATAATAAAAATTTAATCGTACATTACCATTAACCCAGCGTCGTCGTAGCTCGTCGTCCAGTAAAACAGGAAATTATCATACGGCAAAGAAAGATCTGTGGGAGCAGCAAAAAATGTCGCCGTTCGATTTCACACGGTGCAACTTCGATTATCAATGCATGCGCAATGCAATGGCCGCGGGAGCGTCTCGGGAGAAATAATTCGTACTTCGAACAGGAGAGCACTCCGGCCGCGCTCTTAGATAACGCGTCGCGAACGAACGCGCGTTTACCTGGAACGAGCCAGCCTGTACCGGTCGTCCTGTGACAAATAAATGACCGCCAGACCCTGAAGCGCGAGCTGCAACCTCCAAGAGTATGTTTGCGTGTATGTAAACTCGCGAGGAGAAGCCGAGAATCGAGATAAGAAAGAAGTGGAAGGACAGATAGAAAATGAGGAAGGAGGTGTGGATGGTAGAAAGAGAGAAGAAAGAATGGGTGGGAAAGGAAAATAGGGGAAGAGTTTTAAATAAGTCTTTGAAGTTTCGATACGTTTTAAACATTTTGGAAATATCGTGTCTTGATAGGTTTGAAAGTTTTGAAAGTTTTGACAGGACTTGGAAGCTTGGTAAGTACCTATTCAATAGCTTGCAAGCATTTTGAATGCCTTTGTTCAAGCACTCACGTACGGTATCGTTCACATAAAATATTTAAGATATTGAATACACCTATCCCCCGATTTAAACGGTACTTTATTTACACGGTTTCAATATGAGGAGGTCTATAAAGATTTGATCAAAAACCTGTTGGATTATAAAGAGAAATGAGTATGTGTCTGTGTAATAGTAACGGCAAAAATAATCAACATACTGAGACAGATTAAAAGCGAAATACACCTATCCCCCGATTTACACGGTACTTTTCACTTTTACACGGTTTCAATATGAGGAGGTCTATAAAGATTTGATCAAAAACCAAACACAATTGTTAATTACGGATTTCATTACCAAGGCTCGCCGATCTGAAATTGTTTCTAATTCATCTAACATCGAACTTGAATCGCATCAAGTACTATCGAGTGATGAAAGTGACATCGTACCAACCAGGAATAAAAGATTAATAGTCTACGAAAGTGATAACAGTAATTAAATTTTTGGTTAAATTTTTTAATTTATACTTCTTGTTTCCATATGTAAAATGAATTATATACCTTTACATTTTTATCATTTTATGAATAGACCGTTATTTTTATGTTTTTTAAGATATATTTAGTTTTATTTTACGTTGAAATAAATGACTGAATTATGCACATTTTAGTTTGTTTTCGATTTACACGGTTTTCTAAGGAACCTATCTTCAGTGTAAATCGGGGGATAGGTGTACTCACCAAGCTTTCAAGATCTACTAAAACTGTCAAGACTCAAGGTTCAAGACTTTGAAGAGTTTTAAGTATCAAATTAGGACCGAAGTGATTCGAACTTTCGCAGTATTGAAAAACTTCGAATCGCTCCGAAATTAAGATTCAAACGTCCATCGTTAAAGAACGAATATTGGAAATGGAAGCAGAAAAAGAAGTAATGAGACGAGTAGAAATGTGCCGGGAACCGGAATAAAGTTAAAACGAATTAAGGGAACTTTTGTGTGTGTAAATATGATGAATGAAAATGATGAACTTGCAAGTTGTGTCCAGATATTAGAAATGGAGTAAAACGAAGAAATGGGAACACGTACCTGTAGACAGTGAAACTGGGAAGAAGCAGTTAAATGTGTGGAAAATTCTGAAGGAAATTTTGAGGTGTAAAGGCACTTTCTAAAATTTTTAATAGCAAGTGTATTTCATGTATTTTAGGGTGACTTTTGTGAAAAGTGGCTGGAGTACGATAATTAAAGAGAAATTTTAATATATTTCATATGTTTCACTAAAACAAAAAATTAATATATTTATTTACACAGAAGTTATCAAGAAGGAAAGTTAAATGGTATGCTAACTAGAAGCTGAGTACGCAATATTAGTTTTCAATTTCCATGTTCATACAAAGCTAAATTAATCGTTAATATAAAGCTTAGAGAGGCAAGCAAACGAGAAAGAAAATGAAAAGCAACGCAGAATTTCATTAGAAAGTGGCTTCAGAAGACGGGTACAAAAGAACAGAGGAAAGTTGAGAGAAGAGAAGTTTCTCTCATCTTGGAAAGTAATCTCAGCCACTTGCTTCCTCTTTTACTCTCACGGACTCTTCCTATAGAATATAGTTTATGTACAAAGAAGATCGTCGCTGTCTCAAGATTGTTTTCATTCCGTATTGCTTGATGTGTACGTTTCACCTTATATACTATCACGAAGAGAAAACACTGTACCCTTTCTTTTTGCTTCCGTATCGTATAAATTTCTAGCTTGCAATTTAAGTTCAGCTTGTGGTCTGTTTGTAGGACGATAGAAATCATAGCAGCGAAAACGAGCATTATCTGAACAACTAAGTATTTTTTAATTAGTAACTAATTGTTTCTAATAATATGATGTAAAAAACAGTTGTAGCTCTCGATTAAAAAAAAATTGTGGCACCGTTATTACGCGCGAAATATTGCAAATTAAAAAAATCTAAAAAAACAACGAAACTTTGTCCTCTAAAAACGTTGGAAATTAATAACACGAACATTCTGTATTCTATCTAATTTTACCGAAGAAACGTAATTTAAATCGTGCAATATTACACAAATGTACGTACTCGTTGTATTACGAGATTCCACGCGGAATAATTTAGCAACGACTGTTTAAGTTTGCTTCGCATTCACCAAGTGTCCTAATACTTATGAACGGGAGTGTATATCCTGTTGTTAAACTGTTATACTACGATCACGACCAAGTATTCGGAACAGCAAAACCTATTAACCAAAGGCGCCCTAAACCTCCCATTACACTAATTAAACTTCATCGGTTCAACCACTACCAGCACACCTAACCCCCAATACTCGCGCTGCCTTTCCACCTGAAGAATCGAAACTTCGCGTCACCACCTACAATCCCTACGATGCTCATGCTCTGCGAAACTCCGCGTGGTCGTTGTCGACAACGAAATCCTCACACCCCCCTGCTCGTTTTCTTCGTTCCCCGCAAAGGCGACATCGGCTTAGCCTCGCAAGCTCAGCACCCGTGTGCTCCCTACTCGCGTCGTTGGTCCCGTGAAAAAGCGCTGGGAGCTAGGCCTGGGTGTAAACGGTAGCCGTGTAGCGGCAAGACACGAGCATGCTACACGACACACGCACGCACGGCCAGATGAATGGCTCGGAAGGTGGGTGTTATGGGTGCACAGTGAGCATCGAGCTCGGAGAAGAGAGTCCCCTGGCTAACGACAACCACACCACGGTGGCTTCTTCACGGCCGTGTGTCCGGTGTGGTCGGTTGTGTGCGCCGCGACTGGTAATTAAACAACGACTAGCGGCCATTAGCCCATTATCATATTCATGAACACGGAAAGTGCATCCCGATTCCTCGTCCGGTTCCTCTGGCGACGATCCACCTAGGCTGTTTATACGGGCTGTGTTCCGCGGAGCACCCCCCTGACCCACGTCCCATCGCAAGGATATCTTATGGGGCCACGCGACTACCCCGGTGGCCCCACCGCCCCATTCGTGTGGGAGAAAGTACGGACTGTTACCGTGGTGTATATGTACATGCATATGGACAGGCTAGGTCCACGACAGAGAATAGCTTAGCAATGTGTTTTCCTCCTCGCACGCTAGAGCGGGATTAAGAGGACGAGCCACGGTGAGAGCGAGCAGATATTTGCACGCTCCGCTTCCGACCGGCTGCTAATGGAGTTGATTGTTTCGTATGAACTACCACGAAGGTATGTACGAGGTGGAATACGGGAGCGTGTGTGTAGCGATGGGCGTTTAAATCTCAGTTTCGAGGCGATCTCCAAGTTTTTCGATAGTGTGAAAATTTGAGTCACTTCGAACCGAATTCGATGCTTGAAACTCTTGAAACTTTTGGTAAATCTGGGATCACGTGGCTTCATCACGTGGAATTTCGATAGCTCTTGAAAGTCTCGAAAGCTTGGTAGGCATTTCATATGTTTCATGTGTCTATTCGTTATTTTTAATATTTCATGTTAATGATACTGCTTGGACAAAGGCATTCAAAGTGCTTGCAAGATACTGAATACTCGACAAGCTTTCGAGTCCTATTAAAACTTTCAAGACTTTCAAGGCGTACCGAAACTTTGAAGACTCAAGATTCAAGACTTAACGAGACTTTCGAGAGTTTCAAATATCGAATCATGTTCGAGGTAACCTGTTTCGAATTGTGACATTGTTCTTGTTAAACAGTACAATTGTAATTTTTATTTTATTAGCGTTCTTTCAGATAATAATAGCTCGCTTTTAGTTATTTTTTAATATCTCCAAATTAACGATTTTTTAAATGTGTCACTCTTTTATGCACGCTTTTTGACAATAGAATTAAAGTAAACAAAGCTTCGGAAGAGTTTGAAAACGGTGACGAGAAAAGGAGGTCGATCTTTAGGATGAATTAAGTGTGGTAGAGTAAAAAGTTTTACTTGAATAAACTATGAACATTCGTGGAAGAAGATAAAAAAATGGCGAATCGTGAACTCGATAATTTTCCTAATACTTTATTTGGAAACATCTGACAGCACTTTCGTGGTACACATGTGTCATCGTCAATCAAGTTAGAATAGAATTTTGCTACACAAGAACTGATTTAAAAAAGCACAAAAGGTACGAGGTACTGTAGTAAAGGACAAAGCCGCTATAATAATTATTTCAAAGTGAAACCTAGTGAATACAAACGACCATTGTAAAGTCACTTATTGCTCAAATTAGAGTTTTTCCATTAGATTTTCAGCATTTATAACTTGATAATGCGACGCCGGGCTTACCTATGCGGTTTATTAACAAAGAAGAATGTACATTTATAATGCACAATCGTAAATTCAGAATCACGTGCGGATAGGCGGCGACCAGAAAATGAATGCATTTTAATCCTATTGTTTCTTAGCGAAGCACTAATTCATCGTGCTTGCAAGAGCAACTTTCTCGTCTCGCCCACGCCAATCTCTAGGAAGGGATTTGAATTTTGAGCGAGCGATTGTCAGATTCTTTTATCATAACCGATGTAGATCCCGTCCCGAGAGCTGTCAAGATACATTCCAGACGGAAATAACAGAAATTAATCCCCGAGGGAAGCGTTTCACAAAGTTCTATCTCATTGTTTTCACTTCGTGGAAGATTATATCCTATTGAAAGTTATATTAAAAATTATATGTTAGGAAAGGCTTCAGTTTTCTTAAAGGTTTTATTAATGTAAGCATTTAGGAATTTGGAATCTCTGTATTTATAACTTCATATCGAATGCTGAATGAAGAATAAACCATAAGTATAAGTGGTTTCAGTGGTTTAAGAGAATGGAAATTTCAAATACAAAGTGGTTATTCTACGTACGAAAATTAAATTTCACCCTACAAATACACACGGTAGAAACTTGACTACATATCTGAAGAGCTTACAGCAATAAATTTAATCACTGTTTAGAAATTATTACACCGGGTGTTTCGTTTATCTTGTTCACCTTAATATCTCCGTCACTTCGAAGTTATACGAATTTGAAAAATTTCGAATCGCTTCGAATATGATTCGATAGTTGAAACTCTTGAAAGTCTTGATGAATCTTGAGTCTTTACAGTTTCGACACGTCTTGAAAGTCTTGGAAGTTTTAAGAGTCTTGATAGACTTCAAAGTTTTTATAGGACTTGAAAACTTGGTGAGTACTCAGTACCCCACAAGCATTTCGAACGCCTTCGTCCAAGCAGTATCATTGAAGATATTGAATACTCACCAAGCTTTCAAGACCTTTCAAGACTTATCGGAACTTTAAAGACTTTCAAGATTCAAGAGTTTTAAGTATCGTATTAGGATCGAAGTGATTCGAACATCCATAGTATTGAAACACATCGAATCGCTTCGAAATTGAGATTCAAACGCTCATTGCTCATCAATCTTAAGCTACATCAACAGTATCCTACACCACCAGCTATATCAATCGAAAATACCAAGCGGCGTGTCAATGGCGTATTAATTAGGTCACATTGTATCAACGCCTGAATCATGAGTAGAATGAAAGATTTGGGGGACTGGTGTCCCTGTTCTCTGCCTTCCGCTTCGAACGGAGCCGCGGTATAGTTTTCGATCATTTATCACGGCGGGCCGTGAGCGTAAATCGAAAATAGTAGCTTCGTTTCTTTCCGAGTCGGTTGTCGACGGGTCTACAGGTCGTGGATCCTGTCGACCGGGTCATCGTAAGCCAGCATTACGAGGCGAAAAGAGTCAGTCAAAAAAATTACGCGGCGGATTCCTGTGGACCTCCCGCATACACACGACCGTCCAAAGACAGGCATACGTAGCTTGAAAAAAATCCGGCAACTGTCTTCACAGGGAACGCCGGCACTTATTGTTGCTTGTGAAATTTTTTATTGCGATTTTAGCGCCTCGACCGTGAATACGTGTATAAGAACATGCCCTGCCGTACGTTCATGGTTACTTCTGTACCTAACATTCGTGAATAATTGTTTCTATCTAATTCGGCGTTCGAAATTTCTTTTAAGTATCGTAGGTTTAATCCATTTTCAGTGCTCTTTGGCACTTTGGTGTAGCAATGAAGCTTCAAGATATTCTATTTACCTATTCATTTATGTACCCTGAATATTTTTTTTTTTTTAAATAATTTTTAAACTTACTAAAATCTTATCTACTTATAGCTCAACTTTATACCAGTACCCTACATAGTATTAAATAGTTCTCCGCTTCAAAAAGTTTGCTATATCTCCGAATACAGAACTGACTGTACGAATTTTCTAACTGAATTATACTAATCGTACGAGGAAGTCTATTACCATATTTTTTATTATTGATTCTCTTTCTGATATCAGACAGACGTCTTGTGAACGTCTTAAAGGCCTAAAGATGTCCAATGTTACAAATTAAGATATCCTTGAAACATGGCGCTGCGAAACACTGTTTTGGCTTTAGAAACGTCTTATAAGCGTCTGAAAAAGACATTCAGACCAAAAATAGACGTAAAGCGGACATCTCTAAGACGTCGTGTGCTACCTGGATCCTAATATTTACCTACCCCCAAACTATTCCTTCCACTTTTAATCGTAGAACACATATGTGAACGAGATATCTATCAAAAACTGTTAAGATACTACTTCGATAGATAATATGATATATTAAGTTATCCCATTACGTACCGAAAGCGAAACATATTAGTGAAAATTCAAGGAAATTCTCTATCCACGATATAATGGTCTTGCCAAAGGAAAATAGGAGTAAGTTGTAGAACGAGAAGGCGCTTACGTTTCTAAATCAAATTTAAAAGTTCGTCGTAAACATTGATCAAAATTATAAAATTCTACGCAAACTTATGGCATGAATACACCTAATATTACTTGAATTTAAGAAAAGTTGCAATCGACCAACATAACGAGGTGATTTTCAAAAAGAAAGTAGCATAAAAAATGGTGGAAGCAAATGCGAGCACACGTTAGAGAATTTTATTTCTTTAACAAATTTTTGCCACGGGTTGCAAAAATACGGTAGTACAATGGAATAACGTACAAATGAATTCACATTGAATCCACCTTATTCTTTCCTTTCTCTTCTTCATTTCTTTTCTTCTCGGGATTACATTGATTTCCGCGTTCGATAATATAGACAGCGATACTGGTCGCGCGTCACGATCGGATATCACGATACACGATTTAGACGGGCCGGTGCAACAGCCAGGTGACCGAACCAACGTTGATTGACAGTTGGATAAACACGTTGGAAAGTCTTCGAGTCGAATTCTTCGCGTACAATCGACCAGTCACTGCGAACTTCTTTCGTCTCGATCGCTTCCCTATGCCTCCTCGGCCTTCCTTCCTACGAAAATATTCGAAACAAGTTGCCTCGGACGGGCCATTACCGAACACCGCAACAGGGAAACGTGTGTCGAACGAAATAGATGTAGCTTTGCGCTGTGTAGATAAATAGAGGATCTAATTGAATTTCTTTAATTGAAAATTGTGGTAAAGGAAAGTTTAGTTCCGTTTAACCCTTTTGCTACGGCACGCTTGAGACAAAAACTGCTCGCTTGGACGAAAGAATTACCATTCAACGCTAGCATAAAAATAAAGATACGTGTGATTGAAAATGTCAAATGTCTGTGATGCATTCTGGCCTGACTTTATTTGTGAACTGCACAAATAAAACTGTGGCGATTCCTTGTACAAAAATATGTAAACACTGTGGAATAAAATTTGTCTATCCAAGGCTTTGTTCTTGAGAAAATCGGGTTCGAATATCTGTTGAGTACGTTTGATGGAAGATAATGTCTGAAGGGAAGATGATCGAATATAAAGTTAATAATATTTCATAAATGTTAAATATCTTTTAAACTATAATGAAGTTTGAAATGTAAAATTTAAGAATACTAGGTACCTACTCCGAAGCACTAAATATTTTCCTTTCTTTAAATAGTACACAGTCCAATTAAAAATCGTAGATTAGACTCAAGATCATAAATAATGAACAGAATTTTCCAAAAAATACATAATTCTTCGTTAGTTTGACGTGCGTAGAAAGCAATTAATGTGTATAAAAGTATGAAACGACACTTCAGAAAATGCCTAGGCGTGTGTTAAGTCCATTAGTCAAAACTAACACAGGACTTCGTTATTCAACACTAAATTTCAACGAAGCTTTATGCCCACGATTTATAAACACGCGTAAAGGTTCATTAAAATTGATCGGGAACAACTTAATTCATGCACAATAAAACGCCTCTCAGCTGAAATTTATAGAAATGTTAACGTTAATTTACGTCCATCTGTCGATTGATCGAAGCCTCGTCGTTTATGGATTGTCGCGAAACAAAATTCTAGTTCGTTCTCGTTGATCGACAGAGAGATTTCCATAGTCAACGAACGTAGTGCGCAACGACACGTTATTTATTGCGTCGATAATGTAAACATGGCATGCCACTCTTTTATTACACTTTATTATTATTCTACTGATAGATCAGCATTCATTTGAATGTTACACATAACAGCCGCAGTTTACTTTCCCGCCGCGTGTTATCTCAATAATTGAATCTGTCTCGATCGCTAAATTGCAGTTACACGAAAACGTAGATCTTTTGACGACACGCCGGCAATTACGCGTTCCATGCCTACGGATTTATGCCTCTCGGTATGTTGTTATGCTTTTACGGTAGCTGACACGTTGAGCTGTTGCGTAGTTCGGAGAATAAAATTCCTCAACATCTTTACTATTCAATCTCCCGGCGATTGTACTTTTTATTTCCTCGAGGCTTCGAGTTTTTTCGTTGAATATGCAAAGGACTGTTTCAACTAAAAAGGAGAAGCCGGCGACCGGAAAACACGAAGTTGGATCATCTTTCGTGGATTGAGAGCGTTTGATATAGGTATTGTTATCTTCAAAATTCTCGCGGTTTTAATCACTTCATTTTGAAAAAAAAGAACGTCACTGTGTTAGACATTTAGAGATTCGGATCTTTATGTACACGGAATTAATGCTCTTGTAAAACGTTGACAAAGGTGTATGGAACATTATGAAAATTATTTTAAACAAAAATGTTAACTTTAACGCAGTTAGGTTTTTTCAAACTGAACTTTCAGGACGACCATATATCAAGCCCTCTCAATCCACAGAAGATGACCTAAATCGGTGTTCTCCGGTATAACACAGGTATAGAAATTTGATTTTTATTTAGTATTCATAATTACCAACGTAAGGTCGTTTCTTTCGAAAATGTAATAATTATAGAGACACTATCTTATCTACTCCTTCTTAAGTAATCCGTTATCTATGAATGAAAGGAGTATTTAGGAACCTAATTTTTGGTAGAAAGATTGAATAGGTTAACTATAGATAAATTTCACCAATTTCATGAAACTGTAAGAACGAGCCTACAAAAATACTAATTGAAGAGAAAAACGAAATTAAGATTTTAGCATTATGTGTTAGAGCTTACAGAAAGCTATCACACAGTAGTGTGATAGAAGGAAGAAAACGGGCACAGTCCAGAAAAATCAAGGGCTAAAGAGTCCTGGGTTCATGGAAGAACGATCAATGTCACATTTCTCCAAAAAGGATCACTATACTCTTTTTTTCTTTTTAATTAAAATAACGTTATATCGAAGTCCGTACTGTAACAATAAATTTTACTTTCATAAAATTTGACATCTGACGTTCTTAAAAAGATTCAGAAACCCCGTTATAAAAATGAGAATATTGAATTTTGGGACATTCGTAGTGGAAGGAGTTCGCAAAGTTTCTTTTTCAAATACTGAAAATTTTCCTCTTTGCAACTATAATCGTTTTTCCCCCGGACTCTTCAATTCCAAGCAATGTATTTATCACTGATAAAATACTCTTCGTGACTATGATCGTTATTCCCCTGGACTCTCCAATTCCAACAACAATGTATTTATCACTTACAAAGCGTAGTCATGCCTGCAGTAGAGTCGCATGCCTTTCAGGAAACAGGAGTGCTGATCGTGTAGAGGCCTAGCACAAGCGCAGCACCTCAGGCACCTCGAGTGCCAAGTTCGACCGCCGACGCAGAGAACGGTGCGTTCGCGGACGCGTTCTCCGCATCCGCCGCACTCCATCACGCTTGGCGACATTTCCGGTCCTATTAGACCACCAGTACCCTCTGTGGCAGCGAGATTCGGACCGGTGCCTTCGCAGACACCGTCGCTCGTCATGTCTTCTACCTCCGTCTGTAACGTTCAATTTAGGAAATTCAATTGAGAAAGAAAATGGTGATGAACCCTTTGCACTCGAAAGACGACGAAATCCGATTAAACTTTCCGAACGACCTAATACCATTGAGGGTTTTAGTAGAATTTTCCAGGACAACAGGAGTCTCCGTAAATCGTTTACACTTTTGAGAAGATTTGTCATTCATTCGGAAAAATATTGTTCCTCATTTTCTTCTTACACTTGCTCTTTCATTCGTTTCTTTCCTAATTATACATGTGTCTTAAGCAATGAAATAGTTTGGAAGAACCAATTTCCAATGAACTATGACAAGGTCTTGTATAATGTAAAGATATATTAAATATTGAAATAGAGTAGTTATATCCGTTAATAGATGTATGACTTATTTCTATGTTAACTTTAAAAAATTTCAAGTCTTAAGCAAACAAGCTCCGATTTGCTTCTTCCCTATAGCAGAAGAACCTCCGAGTACAAAGAGTTAGTTCAACTATTTGGGATGAAACGTTTTTGGTTTCTTATTCCAGCTAAGTGTCAGAATGTATTTTAATTTAATATATACAATTCATTTTGTTTCCTGCTCTCTTTGAAAACGATTAAGCGAATTTCTTTCATTTCAGAGATAAAAATAACTGTTATTAATATATCACCAAGTGTTCGATTTTTTATCTATCATTTCCCACTGTAACATTTGTAATAAAAATGTATTTTATGTTCATATTCAGTTTGACAAAATTTTGTTTACTGTTAGATAGGAGTTAGATATTATTCTCAAATTGTACAAACTTTCTGTATAGAATTGTCTGTTTACGCTTTTCATTCTCTTTCGTTTTGTATTATACATGTATTCTGTAAAATTCTATTTTATTTTTAAAGCAGCGTCTTTACAATAGGGTGGTATTAGATCGTCTTCACACGATCGTTTCGTCACAAGCGAAAAGGAATCAGTAATGGTGTAACGAATGCAACGTTTCCCTGTTAACTTTCCCGTAGTAGGTATTGTGTCACCCTATCCCATACAGAATTCAATCACTAAACTATCGGATGTTCTTGTCATGAAAGCTGTGGTGTGTGTGATGGATGTGTCTGTTTCGATCAATCTGTTTAAAGGCAGTTTGCTATGGCTGCTATTCGCATATTATTTCCCTTCTTTTCAAATACGTGAACGCTTTCAAGCTACAAAACATTATAACGTGTCTTCCATTAAAAAAGTATTATTTAACATACACTTTATACGTAGTATTCAATCAAAAAGGACAAAATTCTTCGTTTCTTGAAAATTTCAGGGATCTTACAAATTTATACATTAGCCTTTAAATATTAGTTATTACAGCTTCGTACAATGTGCATATATCAATAAATTATTTATAAATCAGTTCTTACACATACAAAAATACAACGAGACAAAGTAAGTTGATTTCATAAGAAAATAGGTATGATCCTTCCGGAACGAGCGTTTCACCTTCTTAAACCTCTATTTGAAAAAATTGAATGACTCATGATAACCAGACATGTCAAAATCTGATTCACGACTGCAAAAATCAGTAACAAAAATTTCACGTATCCACGATAAAGTTGAACATTTAATTTTCGATCACGTTTAGGACTTCTGTGCGTCGCATTCATCAAGCTCTCCCGTGCACTCCTGCAACAACGGCCGCGTGCACGCGCGTTCTCCGGAGACCGATCATCGAAGTCGCCGCTAATTCAAAGTTTACAGACTCGAAGCACGGCAAGCGAGCCGGTAGACAGCTGGTCAAGCGAAAAGGGCACCCCGCGGGGAGCGTTACACGTTGGCAGCATAAGCATGGATCCACGGCGTGGAAGGTACAGGCATCGACCATGGAAGGACCCTCTGCTCAAAGTCGACGTTCCCTTTCAATATGGTGACACGCATGCCCGCGCGTACAGAGGCGGCTTTGTGCCATCCACGCAAGTCCCGTTGGTGTGCAAGCACCGGTGTAATATATGTGGCCAGCCCACCCCGTAACATCCCCTTAGAACGATGCCACCATAGGGGCTGAGTACTCCAATGGAACGCGTATATAAATGGGCAACGGCATCGTCCAGCCACCTCCAAACGTCTCTGTCATTGTGTCGGCGGCCTTGTTACGACGACTCGTGTCGGATTCACGCTTCGATCGAGCTATAAAACGCCACAGGCTAAATGATTCTTGAACGAGCGGGGCGTGCCGGGTAAATAAGCTTTCGCTAGGGATACCGGAGAGGGGTTGTTTCGTCGTTTAAGCGGTGTACTTGGAGGTATTTTGAGGGAAATTGTTTGGTTTAATGAAAAGATCGATTGGTAATAGGTGTGGGTGGAATTGGATGGTAGTGAGGAGAGATTGAGTTAATTGGAATGTTTTAGATTAGGTTTAATAGGTCCTAAGATGTAGCTTGTGTCTAGTATTAATATGTTCATTGTAATTAACTAATAAATATGTAGGTACGTTATACAGGGTGATAAAAAAAGGTTCAGAACTCTAAGGATAGATAGTAGGTACTCGCCAAATGGAGGAATATGTATCAGTAGAGATGAGAAGAAAAACTAATATTTTTAAAGTTATTTTCAAAATTCTTTATCTGTTCTCTGTAACTGTTCACTGGGCAATTGTATAATTATGTAGCTGTTATTTACAACGAATGATTTATTGTTGGAAACGAATGTATTCATTCTAACGATTGATAACCTACATTTAAAAATTAATATTCGTGCAGAGATTAGTCTAATAATTCTGAAATAATGTAAATGTAAAATAATCATGTATTTAATGAAACTAATGATCGAATTGACGAAATTGTATTTAAAAAATAATATGTATCTGGATAATTAGAATATCGCCAAGGCATTCCTATTAATCCTAAAATATGGTGAATTTACTCCAATAAATATCATAATAAATTGTGTTTTTAATCATTTTTGATGTTATTATAATTCCTGTTATTAATAGAAATCAATGAATAAATCTTCCAATAATAGCAAACACAGTTCTTATAGATAATACGTAATGAAAAATGTCAAACAACTGTTCACTCAACAATTGCAGAGAGCTAATAGAAAATTTTAAAAACAACTGAAAATATTTCTTTTTCAACCCATGTTAATTAGAAACTACCCTTAAAATTCTGAACCCTTCTTTTCTTACCACCTTAAATAATGTACCTAGATATTTATAAGTTAATTATGATTAAAATTTCTGTTCACAATTTTAACAGTATTCAATCCTCTAACGCTGCACAAATCTTTGAAAGTAAATCCTTTGTAACGCGAAATTATAAGAAAATCCTAACTAACATCGAATTTCCAATCTCTCAAACAACAACACTTGTCAATCCAAGCAACCTATAAACAAACCTGCAATTAGTCTCCTAATAATTACCATTAACGCTTTTACCAGTTATTTGTCTAACTTACGTACAATCAAGCCTCGTCCCCAAGACAATGGCCATAGTTTCATAGTGACTAACCCACGCGTTTCGCTAACATTAGAAATTCGTACTAACATAAACTCGATCGCAAACCGCTCGTTAATCTCCCAGGTTCGAGCCTTTTCTTCCGTCGTAATAAATCCCCCGTTAAAATATTACCCGCGTTTCGACTGGTTCACCCGTGTGGACGCAACTTCCACACCCACAACAAGGTTGGCCCGGCAGAGAAAGAGAGAGAGTTATAGGTGACAATAACGAGCCGCAGTTGCATGCGAGGCGGGATCGTAAAACGGAGGATTAGACTCCTTTCGGCTATTAGTCTAATATATGCCTTCCGATATCAAAAACGCTTGCGAATATCGTAGCCGTGTATGCGAAGATCGCGGCGATTCAAAGAAACGAAAGCGGCGGGATTCACCCTCGAGCGAGTAGATTTTAATGATGGATCTCGTTTCAATAGCGACAAGCAATTATTTAGCCGACTTCTTCCTTTTTCCTTTTCTTAGCACAATCATTTCAATAGCTTAACACTTTCGAGCAATAACTGGGAGGCACGTGTAATTTACAGAAACTTGTAGTTGGTGGCCGCAATGGTTTTAATATGTGAATGCAAATGAAAAATATGGTTTTATAATATTATTCTTGTAACAATTTGCACGTTACAAATCGAAATATAAAAACTTCTTAATTTCTAAGTATGGGAATATTAAAATTATAATAGCATTGTAACACAAGTTAATCAAAATTATGTCCGTTTACTGTGTTACACAAATATTCGGACATTTAGCAAAAATTAATATTTTGTATAATAATGTTTTCAATATTATAAATATTTCTGCCTGTGACGTGTTTAATGGTTGCTTCCTCAGTATCCGAATATTTCCACGAGTAACCGTATGCAGAAGAAACGCAAATACCCCAAAATTACCAATCCAATATTGAAATATTACGAATAAAATTTAACTCAAATTTCTATTTCAAATGAATTTCACAATATTTAAAATATTACAAATTGATTGCCTATGTCGTTGTTTAACAGTTGTTTTGTTAGTGTCTCAATACTTTTGGGAGCGACTGTGCGCGCGAAAAACCGAAATTTCCCCGAAATTAACTCTCCGTGAACCACGACGCAACGGTGAAATGGAATAAAAAGGGCTCCCGACAGTCTCATCCGTGCCGCTCAAAAGTTACGTTCATTGTTGGGCCGGTGGGGACGAGTATTATCGTTATTACCTCGGCGTGTACCTACCTCGAGCGACATTCGCACCGTGGTAGACAGGCGGCAGAAGGGAAACGAAGAAGTATCGGTTTCAATGGACACCGTGTCGTGGACCGAAAGTGACACGAAGCCGCGAATACCGTAGGAAAGCGCATAGTGGGACCCCCACAGAACCTCCCGTCGACAGGCTTTCAAGTTTGAAAGTCATACCCCGGTGGTGTGCCTCTTCGTCGACAAGGGGACCGAAAGCGAAACCACTCGAGAGGCAAGAATGGGGCCCCATGGCCATTCTGAATAGAGGCGTGTACAAACCCGGTGTACGAGCCCTCTATGGATGCCTCCTCTCTGCCAAGCGTTCACCGATCTACCTTTGTGTAAATAAGGCAATAAGGCGAAGCAAGCGGGATTACTCTTCGCTAAGTCTACAGATCGGATTATGCGAGATGGAGAAAGAGAGAGAGAGAGAGAGAGGGACCGATTGGGGCATCGAATTCATTGGGATGTCAGAAATATTTGAATGCACCGTGACGAATTTGAGGGTGAGAAGTTGTTCAGACGGTGTTTTTACACGAAAGGAGCGGGCATTTCGACTTTCGTTTAAATTCCTAAATTAGTTGTCGAAGAAGATTGCTTGTTTTTGAACTTTCAACTACAAAAGAAGTCATTATTTTTACCTGTGCGTGTAAGAAAAATTTCTTCTTCTGCAAAAATAAGACGAATATTAAGATTGGAGATGAAAATTTCGCGTGCAAGATATTTCCATCTTCAATCTTAATATTCATCTTACTTCTTGTAGGAGAAGAAATTTTATTTACACGCATAAGTAAAAATAATTGCTTTCGATTTATCCAATACTAACACTTACCTTTGTACAACTTCCCTTAATCGAAACATAACAGAGCTCACTCTTTTCTGTTATTTTCCACAATCAATGTTGCTCTAAGAAGTAACGCTCTTGACTCTTGCTTATACAAAATATCACTACATTTCGATAATTATAACAAATGCATACCGATCCAAAAATATTGCATAACAGCTAAAAAAACGTAATACCAATCGAGCTCGTGACACTGATAAGAGTAGAGACAGCAGGAACCCGAGTCGCAGAATTATTCCGAAGCACTGAAAACAGGAAAAAAGAATTCGAATTTAAAGAGTTCCTCTGTTCCAAATGGGTAAATCGTCCCCTTCGTGGAAGGCCGAGTATCATTCTCATAATAAACCCCGAAAATCACGCCCCTGACAGGCCGTGCGACCGCAGGGAAGCAAGTTCAGAAGAGTCGGGTACAAATGGGAGGGTATGTCAGTTCACTGTAACTCATGGGGTTGGTCCTGCGTGACAAGAGCGAGTCTCCATGATGCGGAACCTTACAACACGCGCGTTCTATGTAGCGTTAGGTGTTAGATACAGAGGCAGCACCTACGGCTTGCAGGTATTACGTTACAATACCATTATGTAACTCCCGTACGCCACCATTGTGGGGCCCGTTGTGACGTATGGTTAACCACCAACCCATAACCAACCAAATGTTCGCACGTCCTAACCGTATTGGTGTATGGAAGCGCGGAGAATGTCCTCGAGGCAGAAGGTAGAATTAGCGTCTGTGCCAGGGCGGGAAGGGAGGAGGAGTGGTTCTTAGGGTGCAATTAGTAGCGTGAAGTTTGTAATTTGTAGCAGGCAGGATTCGATGATATTGTTCTTACCATTTTTACTGTGCAGGATAATTGGTACTGTTTATTCGGTAAGTATACCGGGTGGACCGATAAGAATAACCAGCTTGAATATTTTTGGAATCATGAAAGTAAGAAGAAAATTTTTCGTTATAACGTTATAACGATTGTTTTTTAGGTAGAGACGCTGAAGAGATGTAAAGGTTATCCCTGTTTATTTATAATTCCATTCTATCTGTAATTCTATACCCCGGTAATTCCACATTTCGCCAAAATTATGCATAACAATTAGCTCATATGAGCCACTCAGAAACCAAAGTGACTAACTATTTGTATTATTTATGAAAAATCAAGCACCAAGCATGTACTTTGATACTAAAATTGGAAGAATATCGAAAAGTGTAATTAACCATTTTGGCTTCTGAGTGGCTCGTACAGGTAAATACCTACTACCTAATAGATGTAAAGAGAATTAAACATGCGAAATTTATAAATTATATTTGTATGATTTAGAAAATATAAAGTTCCAGAGAATCTGAAAAATTTCTTTAACACATGACAAGAAGCTTTCGTTTTCAGTTTGCAGGCTTCATAAATAAAATTTTTCTTTAGAATACCACGTTTCACTTTCGAAAAACGTCGATAGTTATTTAAATAATTATTTCACAAAAGTAGTTTCTCGTACGCTAATGTAAGAAATAAACGAGGTGTTTTATCACTTAAAAGCTTCTCCACTTTTTCAACGGATAAAAGAGAAGCTTCGGTCTAAAAGTGACTCGAGGTCCCAACGGATAAAGTTGAAACATCGATTCCGATAGAACGTTCCAGTTTGTTTAATGCCACACGATTCGGTCGGCGTTTACACGTTCTTCGTGTCGTCTCCACTGCTTTCTCCGTGGCATCCTCTGTATTCCACGGACGTAAATTCGTTTCAGCTAGGAACAAACACGCGAGCCAATTAGAAACGAACACTTTGTACCGGGCACCCTCGATTCGAGATCGCTACCTAACAGAACTTATCTGTATTCACAAGTTCTCGTTAGAGGAATTTATTAGTTTATATGCTTCTGGACGGGGTACATCGTCAATTAAATAATGTCGAACGGAACGAAGTTTGTTTCGCCGTAATAACGACATTGAGAGACGATGTTCTGCGAAAGAACTCAATTTCACCCGTATATTTCAATTACACACGGTTTTCGTAAGCAGTTAACATTTCTCACTTGTCGAAAAGTTGTTGGATAATTCTGAAATAGTTGAACTACTGTAGCTACAAATTTGTTGAAATAATCCTTGTTAAGTAACAATTCAACGTACTTCAATTTAAATGTACCTTCAAATTTAAATTTACATTTTGACTACTAAAATTTAGACAATATCATTTCCTACTCTATTTGTATTTTACCTAGTATTCAAAGAAATTTAAGCTTTTGCAAATAAACCGTGCAAATATAATTTTCATTCTTTAGATTTCTTAGAATTGTTACGGATCGCAATGTGGCCGTCGCGAAACCGATCGTCTTCCCTCTTTTTGAGTCAAATCACTCAAGGAATTTACTCGGGATGCAGGACTTAAATAGGTAGAGCACGGGAACTTTGAGAAATAATGCGCGAAAAGAATTTACTATTACAATATTGTCCGCATTTTGACAAGCTACGACTGCGTGAGAATGTATGGTGTTCACTGTACAAAAGATGGCGTGTATCTGCTCGTGTCGTTGGAAAAACTGTTTTTTATTAGTTTCTGCTATGTTTGGCTATGGGTGTGGTTTGTGAGGTGGTGGAGAGAGATGTTTGGGCTTTTTATGTTATAAGTTGTCCAATGATTTCTGGAAATGGATTGCCGAGTCAGATGTTAAAAAATAACAATATTTGCAATTTCTCAACCATGCGGGGATCAGCTGTCCAGAAATTCTAGCTAAAGAATATTGTTTTATGGAAGGTTGCGGTCGGGTACGAAACTTTCACCGGTTTCCTTTATTGCGCTAAAAGATTTACCGGTACCCGAGCGATGTGGCAGAATCGATTTTTGATAATCATTATTGGTATCATAATGTTAAACTTGTTAGGTATTACCTACAATTGTAACTTGGAAATTGGGTTCATTTATATTTTATAAGTCTCGGTTTATTTGTTTAATGCTGTACTATTCGGCTATACAAATGTAAAATTGTAATCAACCATAATTTCTCTTATCGTGAACGAAGGAAAATCGGGTGAATTACTAATATTTAAACAATATTATTTTAGTATGGCTATTTCAATAATGTGCTATTTAAAAACTATTTTCCAAAACTTCTGCAAATACACTGTACCTACCAGTGTAATTTTTATTATTTAGATTTATTAGAATCGAAGTTTGATAAACATGATTGGATGTCATAATGTAAAGCTGTAATAAAACGACTGCTATTAATTACATATAACATCCAGATCGCATTTTAAAGGAGAAATAAAACCCATTTTACCCAAACAGAAAAATATCCAATACGTGGACATATTAGCGAGCCTTTACATTGATTTTCACTAGGCGAACGTCTACTCTACGTGTGTTCAATATCGACAAGTTATCTCCGTGTCGTTAATTAACCTCGCGCCTACACCGCCTTCCACTTGAATTTCTCACCTGCAAGGATATGCAAGTTCGTGATTGGGTGTATGAACTTTAAACGTTCTCGTGTAACACTTACATATATCGCTGGTCACATGTGCCAGCTATACGCACGACCCCATTTCCTATATTCATTTCCTTCATCCTGGCCGTTTAATTCGTTTCACTTGCGATTTTTAACTTTCTTGCTTGAATATTTATCCCACGACCGCATCAATTTGTCTTCGAATTCAATTTACGTATTTATATAACCCACGATCAACGAGAGCAGCGCGGTGCTTTATAACGCTACTTCTCTACCGTCTCCAAGAAAAAAGGGCTGCCGTTTACACAGTGATAAATTTCTAATTGTCATATATGTAAATTAATTCGGTTGGAATAGTAAGCGACTTTCTAGTTAGTTCTGCAAAACAAAAACTGTAAGGAGGAAATTTAACACGTGAATTTCATTGAAATGTTCACAAGTGTCTTAAGAGATGAAGTCATAAATTTTGTGGAGAACAAGAATACAGTATTCGTTGATAGGTTGAAAATTAATTAACAAACCGCCGTATTTTGACAATATTAATGTGCTAAATAAATTTGAGGTGAAACTAAATATGAAGCATGAGTTACTAATTAAGTAAACAGATTTACTTAAGTAACAGATTTAAATTGAACCAAGAATAATAAATTTGTAACAATTATTCAGTGAAATTCAATCTGAACTCTTTTTTCCCAATCTTGAAGAAACATTTGCAGTAAAACTGCCTTTCTACGCTAAAGACCAACGTCAGTTTGACCGATCACATCAACGACCAGAACCAAGAACAAAAGTACAGAGAAACCGAAATTCACCAGACGAGTTGAAAGCTCTGTGAAGCACACCCTCAGTCTCCCGTCGCAAAAAAAAAAAAAGGAAAAAGGGAGAAGAAAAAGACGAACATCTTGAGAATGAGAGGAGAGTCTGGACTTCCTGGTGCGAACAAGAACGATCTTCGTTCCCTTCTTCCCGAGGGGTCTTTCGTTCGTTTTCTCTCGCATCTTCTGGGCCCAGGTGACAAGTTGACAAAGTGGCCCACTACGGGAATCCTTCTTTTGGCCGGTCTTTCAAACGGATACTCCACCACTCGAAAGGGGACCAGATAGAGAGAGAGGGAACGACAAAGACGACACTCGAAAGAAAATAATACTTCTCCGGTTTTTGTGTGTTTCCAGCAGCTTTTCGAGTGCCACCAAGGGCACGAGCCTCTTCACGCCTTCGTAGAAAAAATCCCACCCCATCGGTCTCCCTTGGGCCACAAGGTAAAGCGATCTCCCGCAGGTACAATAGAAGATCCGTTCGAGAGGCCACTCGAAATCCATTTAAATCGCCATCCGATTTCTGGTTTTCGCGGGACACAATGTATATAATACGTCCGCTTTTCCTCGATTCTTGCCGGCCATTCTTCGACGTTGTATCATCGTGAATGGACCCTAGGCCGGCTAGCTGCACGAGCAACAGATTCGTGCCGCGATTAGCTCGAGTCACTTACTAATAGCGTGGCTGAAACCGACCGCCTGCCGAAGGTAGTCGTAACGGTGTGTAATTCGGTGGTTCACCCTCTGCTGGGCTCTGAGATTCTAATTAGCAAGTCACGTTATTAACCCTTTCAACACTATCAACTTATATATACATGAGGTTCGAAAAATTGTTCACCATGCGTTGTGAATCTATTTGGGTCTACGTGCAAACATTTAACGTGCACTGTGAAGACTTGGAAGACTTATTTTAAATATTATTTCAAATTACACGATATTTTATTTCATAATTATTTCGTTTTTCAAATGCAATCGAGTTATTTTATTTGAAGAAATAATTTTGGGAATAATGATCTTCTGTCTGAGATAATAAAATGATACTAAAATAATGAAATCCACGCAACGATGATATAAATCATCGAAACAATTTTGTTGAAATCTCTGCATTTTAATTTTCAAATAATTTTAGGTGCAATCGATATATTTTGCATCAAGAGTGAATTCTCAGCTCAGAGCATGCTTTGTTGTGATAAGTGAACAGTGTACATACCTAGAATAAAGGCACATCATTGCACATTTTAGTGCTTAAAGGGTTAATACTGAAATGAATTTTTGCGGTTTATTTGGACAGTTTTTGAGATTTTAATTTAACAAATGTTTTATGGAATATTAAAGATTTTATTGTTTCTATTATAAAAATCCTCTGGCCTTTCTAGCAAGTGCTCTTTAAAAATCGCTAATCCTAAAAGAGTTAATGACATGTGTATAAATTTGATAGGTCGAGCACTTTCACAATTTATTTTTTTCTGAAATTATGTCTATATAGTCTAGGGTGCCCGCAATTGATTCCCGGCTGCTCACGAGGGTGGATCGAATGGACGTGGAAACTGATGTGCTCGTAAATTGCTTTCAGATATTGTACGAGAGGTAGATAAGAATTATGAACAGTACTGTTTTAAAACTTCGATATTATTATTTCCGTGTGTCGTTTTTGCTGGTTAATCGATGGAAGGTTCTAAGAATTCGATTGGTAACTTAATTTGAAAGAAGAGAACACACTTTGGGAGGTTTCAATCGTATTGTAAGTATATTTCATTTCGAATGGGATGAAATTTCTACTTAGTACAAAACTTATTTTAATAAGCAACACGGTTAATGCATATATTTTCCATACAGATGCTTTCGTACAAGCTGCATTATCCATAGATGAATAAGTTAAAAATGTGGCTTAACACTTTTTTATTTGAACACGAGTGATCAAGTAAATGCCTGTGGCAATGTTTTACGTACAAAGTACTGCATACAACAATGTTTTGCATGTCGTACAGCGTTACAAACGAAAATACCTGCGCTTCAAACATAATACATTTCACACAGTTGCAAAAGCGAGAAATCACGTTTGTAACAATATATCTCTTTTCGAGAGCCCGAGCAGGCCACAATGTAGCAACGCGCTGTCGGGTTTGCACCTTTCTTGTCGCGAGTCGCTCCCGAAAACTGCACATTGTTGCAAACGCGTTATCGGGTTTGCAACTTTGTTGTCACGAAATTTGCACATTGTTGCACGACGCCCCGTTTTGCAACATTGTGCGATTTTCGGGAGCAGTTCAAAGCAACATAGTTGCAAACGCGATCTCTCTTTCTTGCAACTTTGTTGTCGCGAGTCGCTCCCGAAAATTGCACATTGTTGCAAACGCGTTATCTGGTTTGCAACTTTGTTGCCGAAAATCGTTCCCGAAAATCGCACATTGTTGCACGACGCCCCGTTTTGCAACATTGTGCGATTTCCGGGAGCAGTTCAAAGCAACAAAGTTGCAAACGCGATCTCTCTTTCTTGCAACTTTGTTGTCGCGAGTCGCTCCCGAAAATTGCACATTGTTGCACGACTCGCCGTTTTGCAACAATGTGCAATTTTTCGCGACTACAAAGTTGCAAGTCCGTGACGCGTTTGCAACAATGTGCATTTTTCGGGAGCCATTCGCAACTACAAAGTTGCAAACCGATAACGCGTTTGTAACATTGTGCAATTTTCGAGAACGATTCGCGGCAACAATGTTGCAGAAGAAGAATCGCGTTTGCAACTATGTTGCTTTGAACTGCTCCCGAAAATCGCACAATGTTGCAAAACGGGGCGTCGTGCAACAATGTGCAAATTTCGTGACAACAAAGTTGCAAACCCGATAACGCGTTTGCAACAATGTGCAGTTTTCGGGAGCGACTCGCGACAACAAAGTTGCAAAAAAGAGAGATCGCGTTTGCAACTATGTTGCTTTGAACTGCTCCCGAAAAACGCACAATGTTGCAAAACGGGGCGTCGTGCAACAATGTGCAAATTTCTTGACAACAAAGTTGCAAACCCGATAACGCGTTTGCAACAATGTGCAGTTTTCGGGAGCGACTCGCGACAACAAAGTTGCAAAAAAGAGAGATCGCGTTTGCAACTATGTTGCTTTGAACTGCTCCCGAAAAACGCACAATGTTGCAAAACGGGGCGTCGTGCAACAATGTGCAAATTTCTTGACAACAAAGTTGCAAACCCGATAACGCGTTTGCAACAATGTGCAGTTTTCGGGAGCGACTCGCGACAACAAAGTTGCAAAAAAGAGAGATCGCGTTTGCAACTATGTTGCTTTGAACTGCTCCCGAAAAACGCACAATGTTGCAAAACGGGGCGTCGTGCAACAATGTGCAAATTTCTTGACAACAAAGTTGCAAACCCGATAACGCGTTTGCAACAATGTGCAGTTTTCGGGAGCGACTCGCGACAACAAAGTTGCAAAAAAGAGAGATCGCGTTTGCAACTATGTTGCTTTGAACTGCTCCCGAAAAATTTCCTGCTACTGCAACCGTGTCCCACACCACGATCAATTTGCAACCTCAATTCACACGGGAACAAAGGCTCCACGCAAACAAAACGTCATTATACATTCTCAACATATTTCTCCATCCCTATAGATAACCCCTTTACATAGCTGTATAAAGGACGCCGCTTATACGAAGTGTACGAATTTTCAGAATGATTGTAATGCGCAAGAAATGAATTTCAATACATATGCATCTGAGCAAGTAATAAATAATGAAAACTAGTTAAAAAAGAATTTAAATAGACAGTGTACTACAATGTAGGTATAGATTCTAGATATCCACAATAATGAATTTCAATACATATGCATCTGAGCAAGTAATAAATAATGAAAACTACTTAAAAAAGAATTTAAATAGACAGTGTACTACAATGTAGGTATAGATTCTAGATATCCACAATAAATTATACCATGCACATCTTATCAAGGACCGAATTAATTTTTTGTATTGCAATGTTGCTTGTACATCTGCTTTCAAGTAGGTAGGACTAATCTTCGGTTATCTGTCCTTCCATCTCCTAATACCATTATCACGCTGAGGGCGAGTCAAAACACATTTAATTTCAGAAGAATAATACAGTACACATCTATGAATATTCATTTTCTTCGCAGTTCACACCGGTTAAGTAGCCTAAAAATTTGTTAGCTTGATAATTTGAATTTCATTTTCTACACCATTTATCATAATGTGTCAAAAGTTTGTTACCTTCGTCACCTTTGTTGTCATTAAATTTTAATTACCTTTTTAAATTTCCTTCTAAAATTAAGTGTTTTATACGTCACAGTAATGTGAATAATAATCACCGTTGTTGCCATTAAATTTTAATTATGTGTTTAAACTTTCTTCGAAAATTAACTACGTTATATGTGACAGTAACGTGTACAACTGCTTTGAAATATGCCTATGTAGAACTAAAATGCATTTGTACAATTGGTCACTAGAAACGTGCCCCGGAGGAATGCAATGTATGCTTTACATTGGTCGTCGAAATGGAAAGAAACGAGTAAAAGGAATTGGTATCGAGGACTCCAGATCGGGATAATAAATTGATTCAACGTGCCCAAGGAAACACGTCACATTAACATATGTTTGCATTTTATTAATAGAGTGCCAGAAGTGTGGCTCGATTCGTTTTGCTTCTACACCTATCGCGATATATTATCACCCCTATTTCTCATTTCGCTTTTCTCTCTCGTTTTTTTTTCATTTTAATTCACGGAATACACACTCTGTCATCGACGCGCCGACATTTCTTCGCGCGACCGTAGCGAAATAAGATTGTTCCCCCGATTAGCATAACCGCCACATTTGGTTTGTACGTATACCAATGAACGCGCATATCCCTTCTATTATATTATTCCTACACGTAGACGAGACTCGTTCAGAGGGTAAACGATTAAAATATGCGCTACATACCTACTCCAGTAGGATGTCGATACGAAAATTGTGCAAATTACGAGGGGACGGTATCTTTGGAAGATAATATATCAGTCTAAGGATGTAAAATATTATCAAAATTTTCTATGTATTTTCTTTTCTATCGTAGAAATTTTATTAATGGTAGTTCTTACATTCTAATGACTTACAATTATTATCGTGTCGTTAAAATTTTTTCAATGTATGGAATTTTAGAGATACTTTAGATCAGTTTCAAGAAGTTTACTTGATACCATAAATTCTCATTATTCAAAAACTTATTTGCGTTTTACAGTAATAATTCTCACGAGAATATGAGGAATTAAATAAACTTAAGTATTATTTTATATTAGCTTTCTATGGGCATACAACAGTGTAAGTTATTAAGTGTATATAATAACTTATGATGCTGTTATTACCTTGTAAAAAACTAATATAAAGTAATGCTTGAATGTAAATTATATAATTTACATAGAACACTTTTTTAAGTTAACAAGTTCGATAACCCGAAAATTTAAAAAACTTTGAAACTTTGAAGAAATGTAGGTCAATTGACGCTATTAACAAAACCATTTAAAACGGTCCTAGGTGTGAAAACTCCCTCAAAAAATTGTGTTTTCATATTATTATGAATATTGATGAAAGTGTCCAAGATGTGAAAAAAAAGTTAAATTCAAAGTTATGTGATTTTTGACGTCCTATATTGTGCTGTCACGGAGTTTCTGAAAAACCCTTTTTTTCAAAATTTACCTCTACCTTACCACACTTAATTGTTTTTAACTCTTCATGCATAACATGAAAACTCATAATTTCTTTTGTAAATAAAATACCCATATGGATAAAATAGAATTACACCTAAAAAGTGCCTAAACTATAATTATTTAAACTAAAATTAGTAATCTTTTAAATTCCCATTACAATATTTCAGCATATCTTATTGCAACTATTATTTACATTGATACACCAATACATAAATTAAACTACAACAGCCGCAACAAATATATTATTTCCTCTATTATGAAGCATCATTTCGAAAATAAAGCTAAAGAATACCGTTACATCGGCAAGGTAATTCTTCAATGGTTAAACAAGAAAAAATTGCGCCTTAGGGAAAACAGTCCTGGCGGATAATAGTTCAACGCGCGTTTAGTGAATAGGATCGATAAAGCAGAATTAACATAAGGACTCCAAGAGATCAGGAAAGATTAATGGTGGAAAAAAGCATGCGGATCTAACTGGTGTCCTACGTAAAACGGATCATCCGGAGTTACGATCTATGGGATCTGCGACACCTTCCAATGATGTCGACTTTAAAATTCCCGACAAATGTTCCTCTGTCTATGCTCAAAATTTTATAATACCGTACACGTCTATTCTACCTTGGCATTGTAAATAATTCTCTAAAGAGCAATAAAGAGTACAATAGATAGTACGACTTGTATCATTATCCAAATAATTTCCTTTGCACTTAACATTTATAACAATTCCATCGATACCAATTCCTACATTCTGGTTGGATTATTATTGGTAGAATTTTAGAAATCTAGAAGAAGCTACTTTCTGAACACTTTCTTACGTGAAAGTTATTATCCAATTTCATTAATTGTACTATTTATTACCCAGCAACTTTTTTCAGTGAAAATTCCAGTATTTAAATCTATTGTCTACTAGAAACATTAAAAGTCTCTAATTCTAAATCTACTGAAATAAATCTGTCACAAATTTTAACGCCGAATTTTAAATCTATCGCAGTTTCCCTTTATTTTACAACCTTGTATTGTTTTACAATATAAATATTTTACTCACGTTTGATCAAATTTCTGCGTAGGGCAATTGTTCGTACGTGTGCAACTTGTAAAAATCTAATGGTGTAGGTAACTGTTCATACAGCAGCGTCATAAGTTAGGTACATACAAGGAAGTGCTAACTATAGAAACCAAACACAGAACGATCACGGAAGTTGAAACCGGTAAAATTGCAACTACATCAACAACAAAATATGGTATAAACATATTAATGACCACGGGAGTAACAAAACAGAAGCATGCTATTGAAAATTATCCACAATGGACAGCTTCATTAAACGCTTCTTCTACCCGGAAGAGATTAATAGCATTGTGAAATAAAACTATAAACATTGTCTACTCCTGATAATTCATCCAAGAGGAAGAGGAAACAACGACACCTCGGATCTGTTATTTAAAAAATACTCGGATATTAATAAAAAAAGTTAAATGTTGCGAACAATGTTTCCACAAATCGTTTCTTTGTATTACATATAGTATCCTTTATTTGTATCGTTAATTTCTTGTCGTACAGAATGGCACAATAAAGACGAATTGTATTTGCAACAAACTTTGCTTTCGACTTTAATTTTGAACTGATTCGTCATAAAACAAAAGGATTTCGTGTGGCACAGCGTTTCATTCGTCTCAACAAACGCTGCCGTATCGTGGAAGAGAAAATTTAGCGTATCGTTTAAAAAAATATATTTCACCTTGAAATCTTCCCAACTACTTACTTCATCACTGAGAAAACTATTTATATCGCGTAATGTCTCCTATCATACCAGATAACTTTTCTAATACCATTTTTTCGGTAGCTTCATTTCTTTCTGAGTGGCCAGTTAAAAAAGTCACCCTGAACGTTTAATTCATAAAATCAAAGATTATCGTGTGATAATTGTGCATATTTTAACATATTTCATCTGATGAAATATTCAACCAGTGTATAGTTCACCATAACGTAAGTTAATAGAAAACAATCGTATTTTTTTTATATTTGAATGATTTTTCTCATTTGACCAATTACCTACACTGTCGCTCGAAAGTTTAATCGTATCCGTTAAAATGCAGTAAAACTGAAAGTACCTGACTGTAGGACCGAATGAATCAGGCGAGAATGATAAACTTCACTCTTTTGAGTTCGATGTAAAACTTTGAATTTGAAAAACGAAGTTAAAATTTCATCGATTCGAATGAAATGAATTGAATCACCTCGCACTTCTGCATTGCGCGATTAAACATATGGACGACAGTGTACCGCTGCTTTTCAAATATTTTTCTCATAAGAACAAATCTACTTCAGCGCACAAAAAACAGAAGAATCAAAACTAGAACTGATTTTTAACGTTTCATCGCCAAACAATTTCCAAATGTTTTATAGAACACAATCACCCATCGTAGTTACATCAAATTTCATCTCTCTCGACGCAAAATTTAAGCTGAATCAATTTAAAAATTGAAACACGCGGGGAAGAAAGGGAAACTCCAACGTTTCGTTCGAAAAGATAATTCCAGAAAAATAATCCAGGATGGAATAAGGCAGTTTCAATAATTCCTCGATGTCACGATCGCGATTCGCTCGAACAGGTCGCGGTGTCACGGGCATTTAAGCAAATAACCACGTGCGCTTCTCTCTGTGTGTCGGTTCCTGTCGTCCTCGCGACTTGCACTCTCCGTTCGGGCACGAGTCCTTTAAAATCGTAGCCATATACATAACTTCGGATCAGGCTGATGCGCCATTTTGCGCCTTACGCCGACAATTTACTGGACCACACACATACCACGGGATGCCATCTTGAAAGGTCCTTTCGCGTAACAGCTCGCGTAGTACCCCTCGCGTGGGATGCGCCGTGTCTCGGATGTGATCTTGCAGGTATTTACGATTTCGCCCCGTGTCTGCGTAGGTATGTTTTATAGATATTCACGTCCGAATGTGTAAGGCTGTTCTGTCGCGCAGCACACGTCGCATTCGTTCCGTGAACACGCTCTTTCTTTTCCTTCTTTTCTGTTTATTGCTCTTCTTTCTCTGACCTTTTCACGGTTGTATTTATTGTTCGCGGTAATTAAAAGACTTTGTGTATGGAGATTTGTGGTGAGGATGATTAGGGGAGTTTGTTTTTTGAAGGGTGAATTAAATGTTCGAATTGAAAGAGATAGTGCTGCAGAAAATGTGAGAATTACAGGTACTTGAGTATTGTTGAAGAGTTTTGGAGCAAGTAGTTCGTTACGTGAACACATTCTTTGTTTTTATTACTCTTCTTTTTCTGGCCTTTTGATAGTTGTGATTGAAAGACTTTGCGCTTAATCGTGGTACAGATAATTTTAGGGGACTTTGTGTTTCTAAGAGTAAATTAAATGTTCAAGTTCGAAGAGATAGTGCTGCAGAAAATGTGTTACACCAAAAAATATTCAGACACTATACCTATAGGTAAATAAATAGATACTTGTGCTTGCCTTCCAAGTAACGTATTTTGGTTAATTATAAAGGGATTGGGTTGATGCTTCTACGTTACGAAACGTCATTAACTACACTTTAGGATTACGTAGAATTTATCACAGAAAATTACTTCATCTTTCGCCAGTTTTCTCAATTATTTCTAATACAATTCGGAATAGGCAAGTAAAGTTACCGAAGATAAGTTTCTATCTAACTTCGGCTTAGAATTATAATTATGGAACATAAACGAAGGTATCAGAGATCATTTTCGTCGTTATTGCGAAAACAAAAGTGTTCTTTATTTCTCAAACGATATCAAGATTATTATTATCGTACCTATTATCATTCCTTTGAGATTATACAGTTATTCCATCAACAGTGTCTATATTTAATTAAAAATGGGATACGGAATTCATTTCAGTAAGCTGTGACGTTTGTTGTTATTTCCTTTCAAATCTAGCACAACAATACAATTATCTCCCAAATACTAATGTTCCAAACACACAAAACGAACAAATAAGCGCCTTTGTAACACTTTTATTCCTCTGAAAACGCCGTATAACACTTTGTATGCAACATTGTTCCGGACACACCTAATCTTTCCCAACCCTCTAGCGTAAAGATCAAAGAGTCACTTGAGATCAAACAAGTTACTCAACCCGGTCACAAACGACAGCCTCGAGCTCAATCCCGATCACAATTCCAGCGCTTTCAAGTAGCACCAAAGATTGAACACCGAGCAGTCCCCCGACATCGTTCAGCTGTGCAGACATTCGACATATCCGCGATGGAACGTCCCGATTCGAGCAGCGCGACTCGCATCAACGCGCCGGTGACAACGGAGAAAAGCGCATCGAGTATGCGCCAGAGGAGGCAGCAATTCACCGATACTTAGCATACAGGGAGTTAGCAGCACTGACACGCGATCGACATCCCGACAAGACAATCGCGTGAATCGATCGACCGTAATCCGGCACCTCTATTTCGCAGAGTTGCCTCTCCTCGAGGCTACCGCGCCTTGGAACTAGCGATGGGCCCTGAAACACTTCCAATTACTTCGAATACACACATGCGGCGAAAAATTCGAACCACTTTGAACACGTGACTCGACACCCGATGCTCTTGAAAGTCTTGAGAAGCCTTGAATCTTGAGCCATCGAAGTTTCGATACGTCTTGAAAGTTTTGGAAATCTTAAAAGTCGACAGGTCTCAAAGACACGAAAGTTTTGGTAAGTCTTGAATTTTGAGTCCTTAAAGTTCCGATAGGTATGCCTCGAAAGTCTTGCTTGAATGTCGATAGGTTGCAAAGTCATGAAAGTTTCGATAAGTCTTGAATCTTGAGTCTTTAAAGTTTCAATACGTCTAGGAAATTTGGATAGAACTAGAGTTATTGAATACTCGCCGAGCTTACAATACCTGTCAAAACTTAAGAGACTTTTAAGACTTATCGTAACTTTAAAGACTCAAGACGTATTAAGGCTCAAGATTCCAGGCTTGTCAAGGCTTTCAAGAGCTTTACTATCGAATTAGGTTCGAAGTGATTGAAATTTTCACAGTAAGTACTGAAAAACTTTGAATCACTTCAAAATTCAGATTCAAACGCCCATCACTACTTGCGACACGGCGGAAGCAGCCTCACGGCCAGCGGCTTTATCCGGCTCGAGGATTCCCCATCATCCATTCACACCGTTTTCTTTTTTTCTTTTTTGCGCAGTCTCGCTGTCCACCAACGCTCATCAACCTCATCAAGCCTCGACCGCGACGAATCTAGGGATTTTATGACGCTGGCGAAGCTCGTGGTACATAGTGGGCTGCGTTGATTATGACCCGTGTGAATTGTGGAAGCTGCAGCCAGGAGGATTCGAGGATGCGAGATTTCGTTTGAAAATGATGGAAACCATGAATTCACGGAAGTTGCTGAGACTGGTATGGTGTTAAAGGTTTGTTCGTAGATTTTGTTCGATAAAGTTTGTTGTTCTGTTTTCTACGTTGTATTAAATGTGAAAATGTGGGATATGAATGCTACGTTGAAAAGGATGATTGATATGTTTTATAAGTGCAAGCTGCATTCTTTGAAGAAAGTCTTTATTACGTATGGTAAACTCTGCTTATTGTTAGTCCGTTTCTTCACTCGTCTCTAACACAAAGTTGCCAAACTCAATTTAGTTAAAAAAAAAAAAACAACTAACAGACAGTGTTGGTGTTCTAATTTACGTTGTGATAAAAGAATCAGTCAGTTGAAGTCAGTATGATGGACTGAGAGAGTATTATTCGTGTAATTTTTCCTGGTAATTGTGGACGATTGTTTGTTTATATATTACATGTGCTTTAGAAGATAAATAGAATATGAAAAATGCAGGAAAATGATGGTGAAATGACACTTTAATAAGGCTTAATCTTAAAATTATCATATAAAAAGGTGTCAGTGCTATATGAAAAGTAACTAAATTCTTATCTTTTTATGTGCCTGAACCTGCGTCTCTTATTGCACTGTTTTAGCAAAACTGAAGATAAGTGCCAAATCAAAGTTTCCTTATGTCTCAGGCATCTGACTATCATGAAATTATTGACAAAACGAGTTTTTATTTTCGGACGGTTACATGCTTTCAGAGCGTCGACAACGGTGGAGTTCTTCGTACATTAGCGTCGAGACGTCAGTGACAATCACACCGGAGAGAAAGGGTTAATTTTTATGATCAGCAGAAAGATTCTAAGACTATCATGGACTTACTAGGCTTTGCCCTATACTTCGAAATATTAGACAGCTGATTGTTCTCAAATGTAGAAAAATAAGGGAGCAAGAAAATCACAATGGTAACTGCTATGCAAGGATATAGGATATATCAGTCTAACATTATGTATAAATTCACCTGGAAGGTAAATCCGAAATTATTCAGTAGGCACCCATTGTATTTTTAGTAAATCTTCAATGCTCTATTTTCGCTCATAATATTCAATTTATTTGATCAGAGTTATTCCTATGATCATAGAAAATCACTGGTAATATAAGAGAAGTAGATTAAAATATCACTTGATTAGATTTTACTGTTTTCCATAAGGTTCCACTTATGGGATATATTATCAAAATATGATACTACATGTTACGAAACTGACAATGCACCCTCAAAATCAGATTTATTGAAATTCTCAAGTATTCAAGTAACATTTCTTTAATATATACAACAGCACAAAATGTCTTCGAAACGATTAACAGAATTTCCTTCAAGATATTTGAAGTTATTAAAAACAGAACTAAAATATACAACACAGCTTAGATTACACTTATTATATTTATAATCTTTGCTTGCACTTTGTCACTCGTTCATCAATTATTCTTGAATTTGCTTTAAGCACGACTTAAGTAATTAAATAGTTAAGTTTCTTCCTTCAATAAAGACTTCATTATTAAAACTAAAATTGAATTAATCCAAGAAGAATCCTTGGTTATAAATAGTAAAATCTTTCGAAATATAATAAAATTTACCAATGATAGATCACAATTTCCTGTTACATTAAGATATACCGTAATTATTCAAATTAAACAGATTTCCTTCACACAAACAGTGCACACATCGACAACATCCAAAAAAAAAAAACACCCAGTTAACTCGAGTATTTCTAAATCACGATATCACCAAAGAAATACTCAAACTCGCTATATATCACTTACCCTTAAGTAAAAATCAACTATATCCCTCGAAATAATTACGCTACACATCCTCGTGTATACACTCCTAACATTCACGTACCTTCATGATTGCCCTGGTGCAGTGATCAAGACACTTCCTCTTGCGTTCAGTCAACGATCCCTGTTTCGCAGTATCGATCACACGTGTATAATCCGTGATCTCAAAGGCATCGTGTAGAACCGCGCGGAAAAGTAAACGCGTTCACGCGGCGCGCAAGCATACGATAGCTACGCCCGAGGAGCGCAGCATGGCCCGAGACTCGGTGCGCTCGACGGTATAATAACGTAATTCTCGGACGGGCTACGCTACACGGACGCGAAAAGTCGCGATCCGCTACGAAGTATCGTATAGTTGAGAAGTGGGCGTGGCCTATGTGGCACGGTGGGTGCGACCGCGGCGCCGCGTTCGATTGGCCGGACAGTGACACGCCCAGTGGCGCAAAAGTGGCGCTACCACGAGGCGCACACGCGCGCGCGCCACTACCCCCACTCCACGAGCGAAGCAACTCTTTTTCGATTGGTCGCGGGCTCCGCGCGGAGGATCATTCTCGAAGATCTTTCTCTCGAGACGGCTCGACGAGGGGGTAGCCACGCGTAATTGTCGAGCGTGTTGTGATAGGTTACGACGAGATGTACAGTATTCTGGGTTGGCAAGTTTCGGGGATTTCGAAGGAAACGGGGATTTTTAAGATGTTTGGCGAATAGCTGCTTCGTTACTCAATGCTTCGGGAATCCTTGCATATTTTTCACGGCTAGTTTTGTCGAAAGTACACTCCCATTCATAAGTTTCATGACAGTTACTGAATGTGAAGCAAATCTGAACAGTCACTATAGGGAGCCTAAAAGAAATTATTCAGTTTAAATAGAATCTCGTAGCATAACGAATAGGTGCATATATTTTTAATGATACTAATTTTGGCAAGGAAGTGTAATTTAAATCATGTAAGTTCTACTTTCTGTACGAAGATAATGGCTGCCCTAATACTTATGAATGGAAGTGTATAACCGGCCTGTAGGTACTGTCTCTCGTTTAAACTGTTTTTAGAGACCTAAAGGGCACACAGAACATATCCTAACTTTGCTTAAAAGATGAAAAACATGTGAAAAAAATTGGTACATAGATCATTTCAGCTAAGGAGGGCAGTATGTGCTTGGAGATTTGATGTTCTTTTTAGAGTCGCAAGGAATGATTGTTAAACTAATTTTGGTGAAGTTAATTATGAAATAGAGACAGACGGGATATAATTGCGGGACAGACAGGTTTATAAAATTTTAAATAAAGACAATTAAAAGTGCAGGCAAGTATAGTTTAATTATATTTTAAATCTCTTTAACAAAATATAACATTAAGTCTATAAAATGTTTACTTTAATACTCTTAATTTTCTTTTTAAAAAAGTTCAAGAAAGTGCATCTCTCCCTAGGGCCTGGAGTTTGATGCACCTCAAATTGCGGGTAGACGTACCTTTTCCATTTCTACCTTTTTTTCCCTACTTCTATTCTTTTTTTTTTCTCTTTCTACCACATATATTACATTACAAAAAATTTTCCTGTTCAAAACCAAGCATTCGTGATCGTCCTAAGTCATGTTTCACTGACTCACCTGATCTAAATCATCTTAAGAGTCTTTTTTGATATTCCGTACTCTTTAGACACAGCATTTAGACTCATTTCTTTGATATAGGTACCCTAGGCATGTCCTGAAAAAAGTTAAATTAATGGCTCATCTGTCCCTAAATTGAGGGAGAGATGCACCTGTACAAAAACAAAAACCAGTACAGAAAATCATGTCAAAATACAATGAAAATACGTTTTAAATCAATAATGATAGTTAAAGCTATGCAATAATAAGATAGTAACTTACTTACTGTTTACAAAAATATTTCCTCAGAAATTCATAGCACGAAAATGTCTTTACATATTTATTGCGCTTAAATAATACAATAAACGCGTTCTTCGGAATGAAGACGTCTTCATAAACAAGACTATATAACCATAATGGTAGCTGAAAAGGAGCTGACAATCGTCCAGCGTTGTTATAAACAAACAAACTCCATCTCACTCTATAGTACGTCTGTCCCGAAATGACCCTATGTACCTATATCTACTATCCACAATCAAATGAACATGGCAAAACTATTATACATATAGTTAAAGGTACAGATAAAGCAAAAGGAAACTAAAATTGTAAATGGCGAATAAAACGTGGTAGAAAAGCCTACCTACCGGCCAAAAGTTTGGAATCACTGTGCAGTGCAAGTTACACAAAAATTCGCAGAAAAAAGTCAGCAGCTTTAAGAATTTTTTAACGAATTTTATATCATTCAAATCAATCGATATGAGACAAATTGCTATTTGTCTCCATAATATCGATATCAAGTCTATGAAAAATTAGTAGCAGATTCAGTACTGACGAAAATTGGGAGGTGATTCCAAACTTTTGGCCGGTAATGTATATTTAAATGTAAAACGTATTTTTTAATTCGTGTAATTTTTAGCAAACAGGTACCCGTATATTTAGAGATCTCTATTTCACGTGCATTTATATCTTTTTTATCTCTGTTCCTGTTGTATTACGCTGAAATTTGTTATTGTTATCTGCAACCTGGCAATTTGTAAAGCCATATGTTGTTTCCGTGAATCACTCCGGTAAATATACTTAAATAATCGGGTATTCGTGTATTAAAAATGAAAATACGAACACGTATTTCAATACACGTGAAATAGAAATCCCCAAGTTCACGTGTACCCGTATACATACTAAAAATCATAGGAATTAAAATACGTTAATACGCGTGTATTTAAATATCCGCGTACACGTGTATCAAGATCACGGATTTTTAATACCCCGATACACGTTACACATTAATACACATTCAAAGCGACGATCTCTCTAGTAAAAAGTGGCGAATTTCCTTGGTGTCGTGGTGCGTTTCGCGTTACATCTAAAGACAACCTTAGCCGTGGCTGTGTTCGCGCGTAGACGCTTATTATTCACATGCGACGAATATAATAAATAACAATACGAGGACTGGCTACAGGGACAGGGCCCCGCCATAGCTTCGCCCTATACCTGAACTGCCGCGGCGCGTCATTAAAATTATTTATGGGGAAATAAGAATCTGAAGCCTTTAAGTCCAGCTCTCGGAGGTTCGCATAGCATATAACCCCTCCGTCCACTGTGTATCTCTTATCCTCGATCCCCTTTAGGCCGGCACCGTCTGTCCAGGCTTATGGGTTAGTAGATTAAACTCACGCTTCTCGCGTGTCCAGTGCATAAGTTTGAACGCGTTTACACGGTGACCTGCGTGTATGCAGGTATGCGAATGTGAAACCGCTGAATCAGTTTTACGACGTACGAACGTGCTTGCATAATTTTTTCATTCATTTTTTTCAACTATGACCGGAGACGGTAGCAGGTACGGGTATGTATCGTAGAGTAATAAAGATAATTGGGAAATAACGTTTTTCTGGGCGACTTTGAATATGAATTACGAAGAAGAAGAATGAAATTAATTCTGTTTTACGCAGTATCTGTACAGGGTGGACAACGTAACTTGATCACCTTAATTATTTCCGATACTACCCGGACCGATACACACAAATTCTTTCTACTTTAGATGCCTAGCTTGATTTAAGAGTCTCTAGGCTGATTGCGATACATATTTTGTAGACTACTTTCTTCCTTCGAAGGTGTCACGGTCACCTTCAGTTTTTCAAAAGGAACTTTATAATTTTCTTTCACCTTTCTTTTAATGGACAAAAGGCGACCACAGTAAGCACCGCAACATACTTTTTTTTTGTTATTAGAACAGGAGAAAATAATTTTTTTATTTCAACTAGAGCCACTGTACACTTGGACAAAAATATGTTAATGATTTCTGTCATTTAAGGTAAGAAACTTGAAATACGTCATTTTGACGTGTTTCGTTGTTCCGTGTTACACAAATATTCGGACACGTAGCAAAAATGAATACTTTTAATATTCATAATATAATGTTCGTATTATGAATATTTTTGCCTGCGGCATTCGAATATGCTTTGGAGTAACTGTACGTGACGCTGGTAGTGAACGTGTTAAGGTTCCTGAACTGCCCTACTATTATAGTCTCAGCCTGTAAACATGGAACATTACCTGCAATTAAACAATATCTTTTCGAATTTCACCTACTCGATAATTTTGACTCACCTATGTAAAATCTTGCTCTAATTTCAACAAGAACTCATGCATGTCGACCTATCGAAATCCTCCTCGTCCGAAGATCGCTGATCAAAAACACAGAGCCCGGTGACAGCAAACAAGCCGTCACGTCCTGCGGACGCCGATAATCTCGCGACTAATCCAATTTACCACGTGCCTCCGTTTATTCACGTGATTGAGGCGAGAGATATTTAGCATATCGATCGTATAATTATCTTCGAATCCGCTGGCATCTAACCGTAGCCCCGGGCACAGGGTCCTCGAGGATCGTGGCCCGTGCACAACGCGAAGATGAAGAGGTATATAACGCCGTAGGAGGTGAGAAATAAAATGTAAGAAGCCCAGAGAATTCTCAGCTGGGGGTCATTCCCGGCGTAGGGCTTTTCATTGGTCGAGTTTCACGATCGACCACCTGGCCACATGGTTACACCTTGTAAACGGCCGGTGTCTACCGATGCTAATAAACAGAAACGGACACGTTCGTGTCGG
>NW_017100422.1:107711-154999 GCF_001263275.1 Habropoda laboriosa
CCGCGTTCGCCGGAGATTAATCGACGCGGATTTGTCACGGACGTCGTTACCAGCCTTCTCTCGCCTCGTTTCTACACTGCGTCTCATAACTGTGAAACCATATCTAAAATTATTTTTGATTCTTGTGCATCCTGATTAAGATTAAGTTGAACTACAAATAGTTCAGACTTACCTACTTATTGGGGGCGTATATTTATTTAGAGCATTCGGAAGACTCAATTTTTGGGAATGTTCCCTGTGCTCCTAAGTGTTTTGTTGAAGTGATTAAAAAAATGGTAGACTTCTATAGGTATAGGTACATAGAAATGAGCTCTGAAACACTTCGAACCGCTTCGGTTATGTATCCTACCTAATCTATTTACCTACATACACTACCGGCCAAAAGTTTGGAATCACTGAGCATTGCAATTTACACAAAAATTTCCAGAAAGGAGTCAGCGACTTTGAGAATTTTTTATCATTTGAATCAATTGATGTGAGATAAATTGGTAAAGGTAGAATTGAGACAAACTTCAAATCTATCAAAAATTAGCAGCAGATTTAATATTGATGAAAAGTGGGAGGTGATTCCAAACTTTTGGCCGGTAGTGTATGTATTGGAACACTTACTATGTTCGTACAGGAAATAGGTACAATATGATTTAAATGACACAACTTCGTCAAAGTTAGTACCTAAACAAGTATTACATCGTCACCTTAATACTGCAACTAATCTTAAACTCATTAGTAGAACTACCAAGTTCATTATCGAATTTTAGCATTGAACATAGAGTTCATTTTATCCACTTTTAATATTTTTAAATACTGCTAGATTTGTCTACGTTTAAATGTCAATTTACAAAAGTTAGGGAAGGAAATGCAATAAAAAAGGGTATAATTTAATTATTGCTCTTTTTCTTAGAACTTACAAATGGAGATATGAATGGGGTAGGAAGAATTAATGGGGAAATCATTTTTCTGTAACAAGTATTAATAAATTGTAGTTGTGCTTATCTGCTGCACTTGTTTCTTCCGGTTTATGTAATAAAGTAATTTCTTAATGATATCCAAAAAGTCCAATAAAGGAGCGATTACGACGAATGATCCAGTTAATAGATTAAACACTGGCACATATGCGTATGTTTAGTTTTGTGGAAGATTCCAATATTTGTGATAGAAAAAGTATGTAAATATGATTCATTACATAATAATATAATAACTAAGAAATATAATAAATATACTAACTAAGTAACTATAATATGTTACAATAAATGTATTAAATAACTGTTACTATAATAGGTATATTAAATACCTACATAAAAAAGTAGATCACTTTTTTCCAACTTTAAAAACTTCCTCTCTGAAGAATTTAACATAGTTTTATAGTGTTATGAAGCTCTATAAGTAGGCATATTTTAACCTCGGTTTAACAGAACACCCACACTCGAGCGTTTCATAAGATTTGCTCCGTGAGCAGATAGACGGATGGTGAAAAACGATCGAAGTTAACAGATAGACAGTTTGGACGTAGTAAACTTTCATTCTTATTTTTCTTATTGCAACAGTGCAAAATGTAATTAATTCTTTTGGAGCAAAATTGATTTATGACGAGAAATGTGTAAATTAGGTACTTAATGAATATGCATGAAATGGAAATCAATGTTTAACATTATCATAGAATATAATGTCTTCTAACTGAATATTTTAATTCATTTCTTGTTAAAAAAAGAATTTAATTGTTCGTAAGTTACTTTTACAATATATCATAGTACAATTTAAGTCAAATTAAGATATTTAATAATTATAAGAGTAATTTTCAACATCGTTTAATCAATAACGACGGAGATGAAAACAAAATCACTGTACACAGATCTATGCAAGAGATGAGCCCTTACCAACAGTATCTCTCTGAATAATGATAGGTTAGAAGAAGATAACGATCACAACAAAAAAATTAATCTCCATTTCCATCACAAACAATTAGTATGTCGATAAAACGTACGCATGTACCTACTACCTACACCTGTCTGAACACTGAATGCATAGATTAAATAAAAAGAAAGAAAGACAAATACAATAGCAAGGCTCATTTACGTAGACATTTTGGGGAAGATACGTATCTATACATGGGTAACCTAAATAGACTTTTTTACCGAGATAAGGACGTTCGTTTGCGAATCGACCGCTATTGTATTTGCTTGAACGACGATCATTCAACCGTAGGACACTTGTCGCCGATAATTTGGCCCTCGATCTCGACAAGCCATCCGAAAAATTTCGTCGATTGATCGTACAATGGGGCACGAAGCGCCTAGAGTGTCCACGAGTGCGTACTTGGGTAGTGAATCGCAACACCCTCCTTTGAAAATCAGCGGGATACTAATTGCGCTGGTCGACCGCGAGAAAACCAGCATTCGGTAGCACTTTAAATGTCCGACATTAGGATTGTGTACGGAGACGTTTAGTATAAGGATACGTTGATTTCTGTTTCGCTACCTATACATATCTTATAGAGAGCAAGGCAGGACGCGCGGTACAATCCGGTAAAGGGTGATTCTACATGGAAAAATAAACTGAAAATAAAGAATAAAATTTTGTCATAGGAAGCTTAATTTTCGAGGAAATAATTTAAACACTCCCTACAAACTGCTTCTTCTGTCTCATACTTTTACGTTGATAAATAGCGGTAATGTGACATCTCGCAAGGACTAGTGCGAATCTTCTACAGCTCAGAGGAAGAACTATACAGGCTTTCGAACAATTAAAGGGACCAATTTTCAAAATCGATTTTCTCATAAACGAAACTACGTGTGAAAAAATTTCATTCCTCTGTTTTGACTTATTTTTTCACGTAGAATCATCCCCTTTCCGATTGTACTACTATTTCCACCCCATCCTGTACAAATGTATTCAGTTCGATGTAAAAGTGATCTAAAACATCGATCGTACTGAAAAATGACAATGTCAAAAATAGATCGATAAAGTTTTCCCAAAATATCCATCGATATTTTTCAAACCCTTCCATTATCACTCCCCGAACTTCCTGAACACTTTCTACTTTACACAAAGAAGAAGAGAAACGGCGACGAACAAGGATCTGGACGCTTATTACCATCGCGCACACATACACACTCTACTTGCGCGCGCGCGAGCTCGCGTGCGGTCATTGGTAACGAAGGATTCTACCATGCTGTCAATTCCTTCTAGCACGTGAAAAGGACACCGATATTATTAATGCTCTCTCCACACTCCGGTACTCGAAAGCTAACGATTATTTACCTCGAAATATTTATACCGTATCTCCATACACACCCATTATCGCGGGTGTATGATAAATGCCTCGTATGAAAAATCGATTTTATTGTCGGAACAGACCCGGTACCGATGCAGGCCGAGCATTCCATCCGTCTGTCTGTCTGTCTGTCCGTTCTTCTCCACCTCCTTTCCATGTGAAGAGCATACTTCTCTACGTGTCTGTTCAGGATATACACATTCCCGTGTATATATGCGCGAGCGGACACGAGCGTACGCAAGTTTCTACCGGGTCGTTTCGACACACGTTCCCCTGTGTATACATATATATGCGTATGGTGGTCCATCGGTGATGGATACGCCTACTTTTGATATTTCGGTGATCAATAACGTTCCTCGGTGCCATTCGCGGCGAAGGAAGATCCATTATTCACCCGCAGTCGCCGGTGAATAAATAATTTACCACGTCATACCAGCACCATCAGTGACTGACTTCGCACCGACGACTGACCGCCTAACTCATCCGCCGATGATACGAGATATCTGTGTTCGTTTGTTAAACCGTATACGCGTTCACCTCTATGTGTGTATATCCTATATGCCTACCTACATGCCGGGGATCATCGCCGGCTTTTGCGTCCGTGCCGTGGCTTTGGAAAGCGATGCAAGGGACGTTTGGTAAATGACGTGTGTGAATGCGATACACGCCAGACGACCGTTTGTCGTGAACACAGCTGAGCTTTCTTCTTCTTGGCACATCGGTATTTTCGTATTTTTATGTTTTTCGTCAATTTGCGGGGACGTTATTGATGAAGAAGAAGGTAGAGGGTGGAAGGGATATCGAGAACTTTGGATCATTCTTGTCGAGGATTTATAGTGAACGCAACCGAGCTTTAGTCTTCGTTTTGATTCGTCGACTTTCCTCTGTCATTTTCTCGTCACTTTTCTATTGTAAATATGTGGGGATGTCGTTGATGTAGAAGAAGTTCGAGGATGGAAGAGATATCGAGAATTTTTGATCATTCTGATCGAGGATTTGTAACGAACACAATTCAGCTTCTGTATTCTTTTTGGTTCGGTGAGCTTTAGCGTGTCACCTCCTCGTTCTTTTCCTATTGTAAATACGTGGGGATGTCATTGATGAAGAAGTTCGATGGCGAAAGTGACGTCTAGAGTATTGAGTCTTCGTAGAGAGAATTGTTTATTGATAAAAAGGGTTCTGGACTTTCATTTGCCGTATATTTCAAAATATACTTGAATTATTAGGAATGTAGGTAAATCTCTATTGTTCGAAGCTACAGTTATTTATATCCCTCGTACGTCCCGAATGTAATCCACCGCACGTTTTCGTCGCGGGGATCAGCTCCAAGACTTATCCCCGGGGACCGTTGCATTGAAAAAAGAAATCTATAAAAACCGAGTCGCCATAAAACAGTCTCCTAGGTGGCCTTGTCCCGATCCTAGATTTACGCGTATTAAAAGGGAATTACAATATTAATAAGGTCTTCTTAATGGGCCGGCGGTCTCCATTTTGGAGTCATCCGCTCTTGGCTAGGATCTATCGCTCCGGAACTCGTTACAATTTCATTGCCGACTAGAAGAAAGGAATCGTAAATAGCGAAATATCACATGAAACAAACCTTTTTCTTTTGTCCTTTATGGTAGGCGATTATCACGAATGCGGGAATTCCTAGAACTTCTCAGTCAATTCATAGAACAATAGGTAGGTACCTATTTACATGCAGTAAGGGACAAATGGATTTTTTCGTAATTAATCGGACACTCGATTACATAGATATATGGACGTATAATTTATTGAATAGTTTATTTAGCGAGTAAAAGCAAATTTAACAAATTTGCAAATTTTTAAACTTATCATGGGTATAGATATTATAAAATTGTAAGAAATATGAATATTAACATAAATTTATATTATAAAACAATAGTATCATTTTAGCCGTAGGTTCCAAAAGTTTGTGAATTATTTCAGTAAAAATATTCAGCCAATTTTTCTCGGAACAATTTATTCTGTTTACCAAACTTTTCACTTACTTTTCCCTTTTCTTACCCCTTTCCAGTTTTTCGTTTTGCTCTTGTAGAATCATAAGTGAAGCAAATAAAACGAGAGAGCCGTTTAGTCCAAATTCATAGAATTCATAGTATCACGAATTGTTACTTTAACTTATGCAAAGGATAAAATCGATGTTCAATAAAATGTTACACTTAGGCACACTTGTATCGTAATTTGTTTATCGTAACAATTCGATACAATTCGATTTATCGAAAAAATCATTTTTCAAAGAAACTCGAATATTTCTTAGATAGGCCGTTTTTGCAAGACAAAAGTTCAAGCAAGTACGATCTCGTGTATCTACTTAAATCTTCGCAAATTGCATCTTCAGCAGTGACGATAGAATCAAATTTCTTTTGTCGGCTCTTCTACGTAACGACGTACCTGCACTAAAATCACGCGAGGGATAAATAATAATTTTCATAGACGACTTCCAAAGAAAAGAAAGAAAATCGGACTTTTATAGACAAACGATCTACGAAGGTTTATTAGGAGGACCATTACAAGCACCACACCGGATTCTGCCGCCGTGACATTTCGAATTTTAATGCGGCAATTAAAATATGTTAAACAGCTACTTAATACCGTACCACCTCTTATACACGGAGACTTTGAAAAAAGAAGGTGTGCATGCGTGAGCGTATGGTCGGGACGTGGATAGCAGTATTTCATATTTAACGCGAAACCGTAACTCGCCGCGGTTGCCGCTTCTTGCTGCCGTTGTTCCTCCTTTTTTCGATTTATAATTTATTACCGGCCGCTACTACACGCGTGTAAATATATCGACCGAGTGCAAAAATTTTACACGTCCGCGGACGAAAAAGCCACTTTTTCGTTTCCGTGAAAATTTATCGACGCGTTTTTTTATGATTAACGCCTGTTACATCGTTCATTGGATCATCGACGTACAGTCGGTCAAAAAAGTCTTCGTATACATAATTAGAATTTACTTAGTGTTGTATAATTTCAACGGAGGACGTAATAAATATTAGGTCTACTCGAAGGTTCCCATTGTATTTTTACGTTATCGAAATAGTAACGATACAGTATTAATATTAATACTGCAGCTGTATAATAATAGACGCGCAGGAAAATAATAATAGTATAATATAATAATAATACTATTATATTTATAATTAGTCGTCGTCAAAATAATATAACATTAATACTACATTCGGTATATTGAATGAACTGCAGTATTGTCATAAATACCAATTGTGAAAATTTAAATAAGAAAAGAAAGATATTCGCAGTGCCTTTTAATGACATTGGTTTACAGGCGATGGAAATTTTTGCATAGACCTGATAAATATATTCGTGTTAGTTTATTTAGAAGCATAACATTTTTTATTAGAAAATTCCTACCATATTTATTTGTTTATAACTTTGTAAAGAAACGTTTATTTCAAAACATTGTATAACATTTTTGTTTATTTTTATCTAAAGAACGAACTGTCGCAATTTGTCGGGAAAAATGTGTAACACACTGCATAAGAATTCAGCAGAATGTTTACAAGCAAAGTACAAGGAATACTCCAAAGGCAAATACAAATTATTTTCTTGTTTGCAAGCGAATAGAAAAGACCTTATTCAGAATATATCCCCCGAAATGGAAAATATTTATATTTACGTTCATATTTATTTGTTTGATTGTTAACAAATGCATGTAAATTATTTTTCTTTGTACTAATAGTACATTCTCTATTGAAATTATTACCGCTAAATAAATTTTAACGAGTACGGAGACTTTTTTGACGGACTATACCTACTTCCTACTTGATTCAATGCATTATTTATGTCTTTTTGTACGAGGTTCAGCTTTAATGTGAAATCATGGTGCTTACAATGTTTATAGGATGATTTGTGCAAGTGGTCAAGTGATCTCTTGGATTGGTGCATATGAAGCACCATTTTGTTCTTTTGTAGGAAAGAATTTGTAAGTAATTACCGTTGACATACCGTTTTGTGCTCATATTGCTAACCCGACAGTGTGTAATCTTTTCTAAACTTTCTTGTTTCCTACAAAGTAGACAATCAATTGAAATGCTTGATTAACGCGAATTCTCATAATTTCCAAATTATCCTTCTCCTTCCATAAACATAGAAAGTTGATTATTTCATTCTAATTACACATTTTTAAGGTAATAAGCAATTTCTTGTGTTCTGTTCATTCATTAAGAAGATTAATTAATTAATTATCTTACACAGCCACGAAATTTAGACTTGGTTTACATTAACCCTAACTGTACATTGCTAACTTAATCCATTCATTCGCCCCATTCACTCATTCCCTTCGTTCATTTTTGCCATATTCCCTTAACTGATTTCTTTTATTACTATTCTATTTATCCATCTATTTCTTATTGTCCCTCTGCTCCTGCCTCTGATAAAAAGGTAATAGTAAAACCAAAAAGGAAATTGCGCCGTATTTCTATCAACGTCCCCCACAAACTTGCAAAGTTTCAAAAAAAGAATCGGAATTTTCAAGTTACCGAAGTTCCCTTGTCAGTTTCCTCCAACAAGCTGTCACCTCTAAATGATCAATCTTCAAGAGAGCTCGATGGCTGTTTCGTACACTTACCGGAGCCATTTCACGGTTTTGCAATCAACTATGCAAACGATCTTCAGCGCAATAAAAATGGCAGTATTTATAATGGCACCGCTAGAAGTTTTTGCTCGTAAATGTTTCCAGTGAAATACGCACTAATAACAACGGGTCGGAAACGTTGCTAGGTAAATATACCTGACCCTGTACGCGCATACAAGCGCGCAAGCAGCGCAAGATCGATCAGCAGAATGGAGCGGATGGTGACGTTTTATAACCGAGTTTCTCGATACCATGGACATTGCAGTCTTTGACTCATGCCACGTTACGACCGCTAATGATAATTATAGTATTCAGACACTGCGGAATCACGGTTTCGATCCTGTTTACCTGGAAACTTCGCTTCGAGATCCATTCTCACGGAATGCTGACGGAACGGAGAAGAGAGCGAGAAGTTTCTTTTCTAGCGATCATTACGGTTGTAACGAGGTTGAATTGGTAGATAAATACTGATTGAAATTGTACAGAATCGCGAGATTTATTGTTAAAGTGTTCTAGAATAGGGGGGTAAATTGAGTTGATTGACTTTAGAAATATTGTCTTGCACGAAACGATCGTGCATCATAGCAATTAAACAAAGGAGCGACGTTGAAAAGAATTTAAACAGCTTTTACGTTCAAGTATTACTTTATTTACTGTAATTTTCACTGTAATGTAAATCACCTCTATACCAGTGTAACATAATTAATTATATTTTCAAGAACAATTGATAGATAGGAATGCAATGTAGCCTCCTAGCAGAGATGAAACTTTCCACGTATAATTTTACGACGGAAGAACCGAGTAGGACCGTGGGATACGTCGGAAGACGTAAAAAGAGGAGTAACCGTGGAGATTCTGATTTGAAATCTCGAGGGTGCTCGAAGGCGAAAATGGCAAAGAAGTCGCAAACGGCAATCACGGGACTAAGTGCTAACCCAATCAAGTAACCGCCTTCTCTCTGTTCCTCTGTCTTCCACCAGTGTTCCCAGTCTTTTGCTCAAAGAGATTCGATTCGCCACCCTCCAATTACCCTTACGGTTACGATCTTTCTGATAAAGCGAGACTTAACATTTTTAACGTACGTACATATTTAATCTATATACTTAACAGGTCTACCGTATGTATTAATTCCCTTTTGGTTCAATTTTACATAATGTAATACTTATGCACACATACATCTCACCGGTGTACCTACATTGTGTCTAATTTTTGTATTATTAACTCTTAGGTACAGCTTAGGCAATGTATGAAGTATACATGACAAAAGAATCTTCCCTTGTTTGTTGTGAACTTTATTGTAATATCTTTAATATTATGTACCATTGCATGTATTAACAAATTTTGATAATATGTCTCATTACTTTATTATTATTTCATCTTCATATGAAAATATAATTATTAACCCTTTGCAGTCGAGTGGCGACTGAGAAGCGACGTTAAATAGTCGTCGCTTGGTAAAGACCAGATCTATGGGCCCTCTATAAATTTAATTGCCATAGTGAAATGGAGAATACGTTGAATATTTAAGTAAAATAGTATGGTTTGTTTTTACGTTAATTTTAGAAAATTTCGAAGATCCGATTTAACCGAAGGTTCATCGCTAATCGTCAAACATTGCTCACACGCAGGACATTAAAACCGTGCGATTTTAACAGGCTGTCTTAATACGCTCGAGTAACCAAGAGCGCGTAATCAGGTAACTAAATCATCCTGCCGTTTCCCGTTCGAGCTTTTTCGATACGTTTGAAGAACTGCACCGGTCTTCTTCGAGGGTATCGTTAAACATCCGATCGCCGTTCGTCCTATTTGCTCTTCGCTCGATCGTCCATCTTTCCAATCCTCTCGCGATCTTCTCTTTTCGCCACTTTTCTCTACTACGGTGCCCCGATGCATCGTAGAGGTTGTTCACAGACGTCTCTGTCTCTCTTCAACGTCGTCCTTTTCCCCCTGTTTTACCCCCTTCTCACGAATATCGTTCCTTCATAGTTCATATATCAAACGCTTAGGCAAGGCGGCGACACATAAATACCGTACACGGTATATAAAAGCCAGCACCTCCGGAGGATATATCCCACTAGGTAAAATATATTAACCTGGTTCAGGCCGCGTGGGTTTCACGATTTTCGGGGATACTTCGTCTCTTCCCGTTTCACCGTCTCTATTGGACGAATGAGCTCGAACATCGAGTGTCCTTGTTGGATCCTCGTCCGCTGTTTGCCGGTCGAATGACTTATGGCCAGCGGCGTGCTTTAAGTCCCTCCTGCACGACTATCGCGGGATTATAGTGCGCCATGCAACTATAATGATCCTCGCGGCGAACTTCTTTCTCGTGGCTCGTTGTTCGATAATGATGGAATTTCGATGACGCTGTCAAGTGTGGAAGTGGAACGAGTAAAACGATGTGTTTTCTGCTGGTTTAGTTGTAATTACTGATTTTTTTTCTTACTGAAGAGTGTAAAAAGCAAATTTTATTAGAGATGTAGGGGAGACCGCGGCTAAAAGTTACCGGTGTAGGTTGTTACGGTGGTTTTATCTTTAAAATGAAAAGAGGTAGGACTGTGCTTTCAGTTGTTTTCGGCGTGTAAGTCGATCACGCCATTCTGTCATCCATTTTAATAGCGTTCGCGACAGCGAATCTTGTGGTTACAAGCAAGCACCTATTTAGTTACATATCGGAAAAGTAAATATCTTTCCATCGTTACTTTTTGGTTTATTTCCATTATTTCCATTATTATCGATCAAATGACATTTGAGAACACGATAAAGATCATGTAGGGCAAGCTCTGCTTATTGTTAATCCGTGATACTTTTCCATTCGTCTCTAACACAAAGTTACCAGACTTAGTTTAATTAAAAAAACAAACTAACAGATAGTGTTGGTGTTCTGGTTTATGTTGCGAAAGGATCAGTCAGTTGAAGTTAGCGTAATTGAGTGAGAGGACGTTTTTCGCCCAGCAGAGCATTATTTGTGTAATTTTTTCTACCGAGTTTAATTATTATTAATTTCTAGTGAAAATTTGGATAAACATTAGGTAACTAAATTAATTAAAAGTTTTTAACGGTGTATTTTCGCGATAGATAATATCTTCTTTGAAATAATTAATTAGGTGGAACTTGACTTTTGACTCGGTTGTTTCTCTCATAATCACTTATAGGTACATTACACGTTATCTTATTTCATACATTAGGGGAGAGTCGTGCAGCACCGGCCAAAGCTAGATCTCGCTTATACTGTTAGTTGACTGCACTATTGATGGAAAAATAAATTAATACTATAGCCCTGAGCAACGTATTCCGGCGACGTTCTTTTTTCTTCAGTATTACCAGAGTTCTAAGACGTTTAACATTTACGCTGGTGTTCCGTACGATAAATTTATTTTTCATAGCTGCAATGGTTGGGCTCACGAGGAGTGTACGGATCAAGAAAATATCAATCACTTTACCTGTGATATTTGTAGACGTGCCTAAATAAAAGTTCTATTCTATTCTTAAATGATTTTTACTAACATTATTTATTACTTAGACCTTCAAATCTACCAACTAAGCAGCTGAGCCGGTACTGTACGACAATTTTTCCTTCGCTGCAAATTACAACTTTTTTATTCCTACGAATTATTTATCTTTATGAGAAAATTTAAGAAAAACGATTTGTCCTTTTGTACTACAAATTACTTTTTTGAAATTTCATTTTTACCAACATTAGCCCAAGTTATAGTACAAAAACTTAGAGTGGCCTGTACTGCACGATTCTCCCCTACATAACAGTTACCATTAGTGAAGTAATAACATTTAATAGTAGATATTTATTATAATACCTACTAATCATCAACCAGCTTTTTATTTTGTACAATACGTAACAGTTCTTATGTAATCCCTTCACACTGTACCAAAGGGACATCTCGTTTCAATAAAAAAAAAAAAAAGCTTACGTTTCTTCTTCACGTTTCGATACCTCATCGTCTCAATTAATGCAAATTGAAGCAGTAACGATTCCCACAGTCCACGGGGACTAGTGTAACGAGGAAATTTCCGTGTACACGGAAAATTGCCGGCTCCCCTGTGCACGAAATTGGATCGTTTGTATCGTTTGCAACTGTAATGTTGACAAATGCCAGAGCGCGCCATTATAAATACGACAATGAGGCCTCCGGTTCGACAGAGAGTAGGCCAATGATCGGATTATCCTGTGGAAACTTCTTGGGGCAGAGAACACGAACAGCCGCGAACTTCTACGTGCCGTGTAGCAGAGAGTACACGCGCTCGTAGAACTGACATAAGGCATTGTTAGCGTCCCCGGGGACAAACCGAGATCAAACGCTGTTAGCACAAACTGTACCCTCGATTCTCTATCCCAGTTAAGTTCATTTCGCTGCCATACCTCGATGCTCGCGAAACATGCTGTCAGCCTTAATGCGTGCTATTTGGATTTGTTTAGGATTTCTCTCTCTCTCTCTCTCATTTATTTCTTCCCATTTGTTCCGTTGTTGTTTTCTTGGTATTATTTGGTGAAACGAGTGTTCAACGACCGTTTGTAGGGCGAGTAGCATTTGTTGAGCTTCAAACGGAGCTTTGATGTAAGAAAGATTTTTTTAATCAAGGGGTTATTCAGGTTTAGAAATTTTCGAGATGGATCAATATCTGAAGAAGATATTTTCATATTTGCGCTTATTTCTTACAACTTTCCCATCACCTTTGTGTAACATTTTTTGTTAAGAAGCCAAAATGATTAACTCCACTGTTTGATGTTCTTCTAAGTTTAGTACCAAAGCACATGCTTAGTGCTTAATTCTTCATAAATAAAGAAAATGTAATAAATTTAATTTGACGGAGTTAGTCACTTTGGCTTCTGAGTGGTTCAAACGTGTTGTACGAATTTTTCTTTCTTTAACTTCCTCCTTTTCCTTAGATCTCAACGACCCAGATTGCCTGCAGAGAATTAATAATCTACAAAGAAAGATTTACTTTGAATAGAAAAGTTGCTTCTACAACTTTTATTTCTTCTACACTTTAAAATAGTCCTTTTCTTCAACTAAATCGAGTCTGGCGACTTTGTGCTATATTAGAAACGAATGAAAATAAGTATCATGGATTAACCAAAGTTTATCCTATACGATCACGCTTCCGTGAAAAATTCCTCTCTGTAATTGAAAATAGTCGCCTCGGAGGGTTAAAGCATGGAGGCTTATCGGCACGGCTTCAGTAGAAGATAACGAGGCAGAGAAGAAGCGGAGGATTCCGCGAGACTTGCGGCGATCTCTCGCGTAGCCCGGGGCGGCAATTAAAACCGTTTGTCGTTTCATCGCCGAAGATAAATTCATAAGCGTGTTTGCGCGTGTGTAGGACCCAGTCAAGGCACACACATTCTCCGCCGGTAGCCAAGATGGACGCGCGCGGCAACCGAGCAACAGGGCAGAAAAGAAATTGCGAGAGGAACGTCTGCGTGTGCCGAGGCGAACGAGGATCGAAATGTGGCGAGTCGAAACGGCGGCCAAGGCTGATTTACATATCCGTACGACCGGCGTACTCCCTTAAGAATCACTATAAATATGCCGAGGGTGGTTTAATATGCGGTAGCCCTTTAATTTATAACAACTTATTAAATAAAGGCTCGAGGCCATTTACGCGCTCGCAGTGTAACCACTCGCGGCGTCGATCGATCGTGATAAATAAAGTATCCGCTCGGATCGCTCGATCCTGCTCCTTCGTTTGATGGTCCATTTCGAAGTAGCTTTTCTTCATGGAAACACTTCGCATTGCGGAATGAGTGTTACAGTTTTGGCTCGAGTGAAATTTTTCAGTAGAAAGTTGCAGCTGAGTATAGAGTGGGAAGGGTTAAAGGAATGTTTGATTATCAAATGAGTAAGTTGGACGTTACTGTCAACCGTAGCTGGGTCTTCTTGGACCTAAAAAATATTGCAAAAGAGTAGGGAACCTACTATGGAAAAGATACTAAACATTATCAGAAGTGTATGCAATGGAAATAATTTCTATGTAAGCTACACTCTATGGTAACATTTTTATAATACTCTGCATATCATAAACATTTTCATGTGGTTAAATAATTTTAAATATTTAGTTCATATCATGTTAAATATTTTCCATTTTGTTATTAAACGAAAACTATTTCTATGAATCATATAATTGTACATTCTACAGTTTTTATTATTTCTGTCAACACATCAGTCAAAGTCAGAAGGTTGATTACATAAACTTACATAATTACAAACTTACAATTGTTATTTTAATGACGTCAGAATTTATTGACTTTGCCTGAGCTTGCGTTACGGGTCTTTATGTTCATCCTATGGGCTGCTATTAGTAAATAAATAAAAAACTATGATACGTGGTTAAAAAGATAAGGATGACCTTTATATCTCACCAGCGACTCTACCTTCAGAATTTAATAATTATTATAACCATACAATGGCCCCTTTCATGCAAAATAATTTTTATTCGAAAAACTTTTTCTTGCTTCCATGGTTCCGGAGATGTTCAAGGTGCTAATTCTTATCTGCTTGTAACTTTGTAACAAAACGTTTACTGCAGAACTTTATGTAACATTTGCTTCTTATTCTTATCTAAGGAATAAACCACCGTAGTTTGTCGCGAAAAATTTGGGACACCCTGTACATGTCACAGATCACAGATAATTAAATAGAAATTAACTTTTTAGATTTGAAGCTTTTTTTCTGTAGAGGATCAGCATCTCCGTGAAATAATTAGAAAAAGAAATCAAAGAAATGCAAAGTGTATTATTTGTAAACTATATCTCGTAGATGGTAGTTGATAGTTGCTCTCGACTATAAAGAATTAACGTTCTAAAGATCTAATCTTAAAATAGATAAATCAGTTATTTGCTGTATTTAAATGTTAACCACTTTCTGCTACGTTTTCTAGTAAACCGTTTCTGCAAATAAAATTCCACTATCCGTTAAGTAAACTGTGATTGCCGTTCTTGAAACTCTTCGTATCGTTTAAATTGTATAAAATTTTTGTAACCCTACCAATATGAAATATAAAGTTCCCATCAAGTTTCAAACAATCGAGTTCTCTTCAGTGATCCGAGATGAAATTATGGAAATCGAAGATGGCGTCTTCGCTGATCACCGATTGCGAGGGACCATTAAACGGTACACGCATAAGTGACGTCAAAAACGTGAGAACGTTCCGCGTCCCGGTATCCTACGACAGTTCGATGCACAATCGTGCACTGCCTGCGGCTATATATAGGAAACTATTTAGCGACCCCCATGATCCTTTATTTTGGCGCGTGGCTGCATCATTTAATGGGAGCATTCCGCTTCACGAAGCACAGGAACGCACGCTCCGGATTTTAACGTTTATTTAGTTTCTTTGCTTTCTGCTGTGGAAGCGATCTTTTTATTCAATTGCTCTTTGTAATGACGGAAAGAAACGTGAAGATCTTATATAAATTTATGTCAAGGTAAAGATTTCATTGAATGACAGTTTTGCTTCCCGATATTAAATAAACGATGAAATCCGGAGTGCAGTTGCCAGAAATAGTCATATCGAAGTGGAAAACGTGTTATTGCAATTTTTCACTGTTATTCTTTCTATTGAATTTCACAAATTCTTTGGAGAAGACATATGAACTTTATGAAGAAAGTGAGATAGTATTTAATTCATATTTTTAAATATACAAACTCAAACATAAATAATTTAGACATGAGCAAGTAAAACAGACAGAACGACTTGAACATATATTTATAACTTACAAGGGAGCATCCCAAAGTGATTATCGCCGATTTTGATGAAACTTTAAAAGTATATCCGACTCGTATTATTTTTATCACAGTGAAGGGGTGAAAATCGCTCTCAAAGTTGAAGGTAGTAAGTACATTCGATCTAATATCTCGAAAACTATTAAAAATAGAGAAATAGTTGAAATTGACGAATTTTGTATTTTTCAAATTTTTCACAAATTTGTAAAATGAAAAGTAATAAATAAAGGAGACGATACATGGGACATTACGAACTAGTAAAACCATTCAAAAAGCAGTTAGAACAAATAAATTGAACAGTTTCTAATACTCAGATCCCTACGTAGCACGTAGAACATTTCAAAATTGCTTAAAAGGTAGAAAACATATGGAAATGCAAATATTTCAAAATATCTTCTAAAATGAAAAAGAAACAATGATAGATAGGACGTTTCAACGAAGAAGTGCAGTGTTGATGCTAACTTTTCTATAACTTTGTTTGTAAAAATCTACCTGGAAGCACCGAAACAAATTCCATACACGTACATGTAGGTACATAAAGGCAGATATGTACATATACGTTAACAGCGTTTCAATGAACTTCGGGGAATTACACGCGGATTAATTTCGATACGTCGAAGGGCCTTAGGGTGTACCCTTTCGACGTTTAATTGGCTGACGCGCGTCCGTGGCTACGTGTGTACAGTTTCTCACTCCTTTCGTGCGTGATCTACGCGCCGCATCCTCTGTGTACATATCCGCCGGGTTCTCTATTCGATAGTAAGTATCTCCGACGTTGAGAAACCACAAAATCCTCTGGCGTGAAATCTGCATCTGAATCTGCAATCTAAAAAATTTGTGAATCTGCATGTTGATGACAATTCTGATATGCGCGCAAGAAGACACACGACGTACAAGAAAGTACAAGTAAGAAAAATAGGACACAAAAACTGATTTTTACAAGAAGAGATCACTTGGAACATTCTACTTAACCCTAGTGCGTTCTTTCGTTCGACTGTACACTTGAGGTTTTTGGGTCTTTTTTGACCCTGTTACGAATCGCGATGTGCTTGTTGCGAAACCGATAATTGCCCCTCTTTTTGAGTCAGACCATTTAAGGAATCTACTCGGGATAGGGTAGTGCTCGGAAGATAGACTATTAACGCACAACAGTTTGCTATTAAAACTATGTATTTGTGAATGAACGTGAACAGAGCGCGAAAAGCCTAAGCTTACTGATCGAAAAATTGTGTGTCGTGTCGTGTGGTGTTCGCTATTTCATAAACTACGCGCGTGTTGTGATTGGTGGTGTGAAACTGTCGTAGGTGGTGGAAGTGTGTGGTGATTGGATTTTTCGGCGTGTTTGGGGTGTGTCTGGTGGTGGTGTGAAAGTGGAGAATTTGTTCTTACATTTGTTATATTGCTTGTCGGAGGTCTGTTTATGATCTTGGGTCATGTGGTGTTCAGGTGTGAGAGGCGTCGAGTTTTTGGGTGTCGTAAAGTATTTCCCAAGCGACCGTCTGTTACGCATGTGACAACCCAAAAGTCTTAGGTGCAACAATTTTCGTTACCAGGAACATAAATTTGATAACAGCAAAAGTAATTAAAATGACGTCTGTTACGCATGTGACAACCCAAAAGTCTTAGGTGCAACAATTTTCGTTACCAGGAACATAAATTTGATAACAGCAAAAGTAATTAAAAAGATAGGAAGGCGATGGGTCAGAAAAGACCCGAAGCCCGCTCTAGGATTAATGTGTAAATTCGAAGAGCTCTAATTTGATAACAATGTTGTACACGACGTATAACAAGAAGCACTGAAAATAATCAACGCATTAAGAACAACGCGAACGTCCAAATTGTGTAAAAATACATCGAGTGGAATGATGTAGCATAGAGATAACTTAAAAGTGAAAAAAACAATTTAGAATTCAATTACGTAGGCACACTTTCTCGGAAATAAAAACAAACAGGCTTAGTAGTTTAAAAATTTCATAATTGTCATATTTAAGCATAACTTTTCAATATCTACAAAAATCAAAATGTTTACGGCATCATTTATTTCAGTTAGTTAACTTAAAAAATAATCGTTTCAAAATTATACTTAAACAAATTTCCTTTATTCTTTTAGCTAACTTAAAAAATAATAGTTTCGCAATTTCTGTCTTAATTATACGCAAAAACATTCTCTGGATTTACATTTGCCACGATTTTCGATGTGCCGTATGTAAGTGGGAACGCTGCTAAAAATTCAACGCCACCTTAACCTTAAATTAATGCGATTCCAGCTTATTGTGTGGCACACACGTGTGCCGTACCTTACCCACCTTGCACGCGTTGGATGTTGCTTATAATGTTTCGGGGTAGGTTGTATCTAACCCATTGCACGTGTCGGCCTAGAATGTAGGGCGTGAATTTACGTACATGCACACCCACGCTCAGAATGAAGAGTATAATACCATCATCCCCTTAGTTAACATCCTTGTGTACACTGTACTCGTTCTCCACATAACGAAAGAACGTATACCTATATGACGTTTCTCTCACATTTGAATTTGTTGCAGTAAATGAAATAGAAATTCATAAATTGTGACAGAAAGGCACGAAAGTTTACTACATCGATTCATTCATAAATGAGAAAGTTACAGAATCGTGAAGGTGTTGATAAAATTTGAATGAAGGGAATTTGAAAAGACTGAAATTTTAGCTTTACTTTTAGTCATATCGCGACTAATCTAAAATTGTTTTGCATTAATTACACGGACATCTGTCTTTGAGACGTTACTACGAACGTAGAGTCTCTCAGACTACTTGGTAATTTTACTTCTTCAATCGCTTATTATTTCAACGACCTACATTTCTTTGTTAAGGCTTTCTACAGTATGTTTATAATGTTATACAAGCGAAATTCGGGTTTTCTTTATTTTTTGGAAATAGGTAGTGTGCCACCTACTGTCAATTCAAGTTTCTAAAATTCTTGGCATGGTCGCGAGAGTGCAATCAAAATGCGGACTTATCTCTGAGACGAGATGTCTGTAGCTAAGGGTTAATTAACTTAATTAATAATAAGGCTGTTTGGTTAGCATACTTTAGGGTGAAATATTTCTTCTGTGAAATTTTATTGATTTAGAACTGATTATAATTATATTAACTCCTAGCCTCGCGATTTTTTTATGACTACATGTGTTTGTCTTAGACATTTACAGTTTCAATACCATGTCCAATGACAAGAAGCTAAGATGCTATATATATTGTCTTGTTGTTTTTTGTCTATTAGCTAACAGACATTGAGACGAATTCAACGACCACGGTATAATATAATCCTTTTATATATAAAATTTATACGTGAGCTTGAAAACTTATTTAAATAACGGCATAAACAAAATCTAAGGTCACTACCTTGGAGATCCTTTGCAACCATACCCTCTATGACCAAAAAATTTGGAGCAGTCTACTAATAATGAAAATAATTGAGGTGGTCATGTTAGTATATAATTTGTGTTAGACTATGCATAATTTGTATTTAGTGAGCTTCAAGCATAAACTGAAATTGAAGTTAGAATTAAAATTGATTATAAACACAATGAGAGTTTTCAGACTTTCACGGCCCGGATTGATAGGAGTGGAATTATTTGAGGCTTCCGGTTGTAAGCCGTGTCCAAAAGTATTTACATTCCGACGGTTCGCCAGCATTGCAGCTAGCTTCATCAGGGTCTGGAGACGTACTGATAATAGTGTGTGCCTGGGTGTTCACTCCTTTAAGTCTTTTAAGATTTTGACCAATCGGCGTTTAATTGATCGTTCAATCAAAGATCGGTGTTTAATTGATCGATCAATTACAAAAACGGGAGTGAAGACCCAGACGCACACTATTATCAGTACGTCTCCAGACCCTGATGAAGCTAGCTGCAATGCTGGCGAAACGTCGGAATGTAAATTCTTTTCTTTTGACCATGATCTGCACCACGACTGTGACTTATTATCATAAAATAAAGAGTTGACTTACTTAGTACTAGTTCTTGATGCATTTAACATTCAGTTAATGCTGCAGATACCCTATTTGGTATTTTATAGTGTCTATATCACTATACCTAAATATCAACATTGAGAAAGTCAGTATAATCAACTATCGATTGGGAAATTTCTTTATTTTCACAGCTAAGCTACTGAGAGTAATAAAGTCTTGTTTAAAGGTTGTGCTTGAGCGACGATTTGAAACAGAGCACGAACTTAAGGGTTAAATATGCGATCACACCTTTTCAGGAATTCCGCATTCGTTCAATGCCACTTTTCAATATGCTTACGGGATAATTCGAGGCGCGTGGAGGTCGCCTTTAATGTTAGACACATCTAACGCCCTTTGCACGTGTCATCCAGGAGACTAAGGGCGTGAACTCACGTCCACGCACGCCCACGCACGAGGGGAAGATAACCGTTGCGGGGTCACTCGACACGACGAGTTCTCGCACAATCTTCCTCTCCCCCTGACCGAACAGCGATGTGTAACAACCCTTACCGACACGACTGGCTCTCTCTGTTGGGGTTGCACAATCGCAGGCTGATTGATAATTTATACGGTGCGTGCAGGTTATTTGATTATCTGTCCCCCAACTGGCCCACTCTTCTGCTTCTTCTGCTTTCCTTTCCTTTTCCCGTAACACTCTCTCATCTCGCTGTCAACACTCGTTCCTTCTTCCTCTTCGTTTGCTTTTCCAGATGTTTTTAGAGAAACAGCCTGTCTTTAACGTTTTTAGGTTATCCTGCGAGGAATGTCATTCACGTTTATTAACACTTAAACACCCGCTAGTGTATGTTTTCGCCTGTGAAGTCAAACACTAGATTCGAAGGTAAGTGTGCAATTGTAAAATGCAATTTTTTATTTCAAACGTTCCAATCTTGCAGGTGATGGCGGCCGGCAATCGAAGTTCCAGCAGAAGAGATTTTGTAATTAGCGAATAACTCCTCCGTTTTGTAACATATACACTTTTTCAAAATTGAAGATGAAAGCTGAAAGTTGTTTACATCTTCTTAACACTAGAACTACCAAACCTGTGAAAATGACGGATTTCAGATTTCTTACTTGAAATTACAGAAATTCTTAAGATGCGTTTGTTCAAGTACACGGTGACTTTTGTTGAAACAAAGAAATCTACATGTAGCAGAAGGGAAATAATTTACCACACCGAACTCCGGTTGTTCTAGTGTTAAAAATTCGAACTTTTCATTTAGCAATTGTCTAGGAAAAGAATTCCAAAATTGGGAAGGGCTCAGGTAGGGCTGAAGTCTGAATTTGTCATAGTCGGTGGAAACGACATAATAGGGACGTAAGATCAGTCAAGCGTCAAAATACCCGTACTCCGAGAGCCAAAACAGAAATTCGAGGGAGATAAGGAGCTCCAGCCTCGCTCAGGACCGTTCAATGTTAACCCCTTAAAGCTCACATTTTTCTCAACTTGATACGCCAAAAATGATCAATTTTATTTTTTTCTAATTATTTCCTAGGCTTATAGAAATAAGTTTCCTATTTTTTTATAATGCTGCGACTTACATTTTTGCAATAGAATAGAAAGGATCGCGTAATATGAGAAGTGGAAGAAAATAATTAACTAAAATTGCACTTTTTAGAGAATTAATTGTGCACGTGTAAGAAACGGGCATGAGCGTTAAAACATATTTAAAAAATATGTCTGCGCCTTAATCATCGACAGCTGCAACTTAATTTTTACTTATACGAGAATTACTGTTGAGCAGGAAACGACAGAGGCTTAATACCGTATAACATAAATAAAAGATTGTATGCAGAAATTTTAAATATCAATTTGCAAATGACGGACGGCCCTGGATGCGGCTGCATCAATCGACGTCGCCATTTAATACTTTAATTTACGACCTCCCTATATCGCTTCCATCAACTATACGAAACCGTTAACCTTGTATACTTTACGATTAAAATTTTGGTTAATTGCACGAAATAAAAATTCACGAACAAAAGAATGAAATATTTTGCGCAAACTTTGAAATATTATAGGTATTCCAAGTAATATTACGGATAGTATCGTTAAAATAAAGAAGTGAACTTTTGAACGATTCGAAAATAGTTTCGATCCGAGACTTAAACAAATTCGTTCACTGATACAAAATACTTAAAAGCAATTCACAATTTTTTGAAAAATATATTTAACAAATTTTTTAAGTTTCTTGCTTATTCGTAACCTGAAAATTTCCTTAAATTTCAAGCAACAAGTGATTACAAACATGACATGTACCTATCATAAAGCAATATTTTTCCTTTTCATTCATATTTCAATGCCAGAACCCTGCAGCAATTAACTCTATATTTTTCTAAATTACACGCGTCGGAATCGTTAGCTGCGATAGCGTTCATTTCATAAAACGAATTACCTGTTTACATGAAATTACTTCATTATCCTATCGTGTTTCCGTTCGAGCGTGAAAAAAGACGGAAGGGTAAATAAAGACAATTACATATTTTTCTTCTGATTCTGAGATTGTGCGAATCCCCACAGCGGGACACGGCATAGCGCGTAGCTAAAAATACGAGGGTGGTGAGATAGGCAGGGGTCGACATGCGGGCGAAATCCATGGTATGACAGCGAACGGAGCCAGGGGACTGTATGGTGCGCTGATGACATAATTGGTATCATTCGGAATCTTCTTTTGAGGTAACCCATGGTGCATCCCTCCCCTACGCTCGTAGACATACACGCCTAGCCCATCTGTACGTACTTACACGTCCACGTTCTTTTTCAATGAGTCAATGGTCGCGATTGTTAAAATCAGTGTTGTGCGCCGTCAACTACAATAAGAAGAATTCGATGGTTTGGTTTGGTTTTGCAGATGTTTTGAAATGTTTCACTGCATCGAGAAGTATTTACAGATAAGTACTGGTATCGCTGGAAGTGTACTACAGTATGGTGTTAGATTGTGGGGTAAATGTGGCGACTGGAGAAGTCAATCAAAACAAAAGAAAATGGTAAACTTCGTCAAAATAGTAAAAGTGAATTTCCGAGTTAAAATGTAAAATATCAGAGATTTCATAGTTACAATAAACCGTATAAGATACGGCTCTCTTGTTCGCGTTATTATTGTAAGTAACCCTAAATGCAAAAGCGAAGACGTGAACCATATCCAAGGTTTCAACTGTATTTAACCCCTTGATTTATGACAACTAGTCAGACTCGTCGCGGAGATTCTGGTCAAGGTGTGACAAAAATAGTTACATTAGTAAGAAAAATTAATCGTAATCCTAACTTTCATTTTAATTTGTAAATCTGAGGATTACTAAGTGTAATTAATCCGTAACACATTAGCTTTTGTTACCTGATACAATACTAAAACAGTAAATGGCTGACGCTTAGATGCACAGTCAGAAAAGAAATCATAGGTTAAGGGGTTAAACGTAGAAGTGCCAGACGCTAAACCGAATACTGTAGCATGTCTGTATCTTTTTTCTTTTCTAAAGGAATGCAACCTGCAGATCTAGAAACAAGTATTACAGTAAACATAAGAACTGCTTCGTTAAGATCATAATGTAACTGCGTATACTTACATATTTACACGTGTATGTATAAACCTCCATTGAGGTTTCCTAAATAGAACAAAAAGAATATACCCTTTTTTCAAGCCTTGCTTGCTTGAACTATGCCGGTTTTGTTTCGATACTTTATTTTAATCACTGCTTTCGTTAAGGGAACTTATACAGAATTTCTTTGATAAATTAGATAACTTCGATACGTATTGTAAATTAAATTGTGCCAGCTAATTACATCTAAGATTCCCACAACACCTTATTTTAAGCTTAAACAGATGGGTCGACGAATTAAACGGATTAGTTGAAATAAAGATTCGGAAAACATTAGTGTAAATTTTTCAAAATGTAAGAAAGTAACAAGTATTCAAAGTTTCTACAAGAATGTTTATAATGAAAGGAAAATTAGCAGTGAAATCTACACAGTTTACACTACCATATTCACGTATTTGTCGCATAAATTCCTAGGTTAATCGTATTCCAATATTTCGCTCTAGCAATACTTCTAAATCAGAAATGAAAATCAACATGTTTGCAATTATTCGCTGATCTGAACTTTCTTAAATCAGTTGTCATTCGCATCAAGTTCTCCACTTGTATACATTTTTATGCACACTCTTCACACTTGCTGCAAAATTACACAATATCGTACTCTTACTCTGACAACAAGTGTCTCGTTTCGTTTCTCCTTCGATCTGCCCATCGTTTCCTCACTTACTCGACTAAAACTGCGATCTGACTTCCGCAGGCTTTGCCACGTGGAAATAATTCGGACTCTTAGAATCTTTATTGCAATAACCATTGCAAACGACATCCTCCTCGTCGTTTAAACGGAAGAAACACTTCTCTTTGAAACCATTTCTCCAAATACCGGCAATTTCCTTCGCCAAGTTGCTCTTCTGATTCATCTCTCGTCCACAGCCACGATTCGCCATATTCCTTCTCCTCTGATCCTCCTCCATATTCGAACGCGTCAAGTCATCGACTCCTCCATTCTCCGTATTAACATCCAGTTTCTCCTTTCTCAAAAACGTCAATATTGGCGAATCGGTTTCTACGTTCACACGATTACTCGACTTCTCGTCGACACGATTGTCCATGAATTTTCCTTTCGGATCATCTTCGAAGGAATTTCTAGTGTCAGAACCAGATTGCACGTTTCCCGTTGATTTACAATCCCCAGAAGTTTCAGTAGAATCTACAACAGCTCTGTTGTGTATCACGCTCGGTTTTATCCTTGGTTTCGTTCGAGATCTCACCGAGCCTGCCTCTCCGCACGAGTCTGCAGGTAATTCTTTCGTTTTCGTCCTTTTGTTCTCCTCAGAGACACGCGATTTCACGTTAAACCTAAATCTCTGTGCATTCGGGCTCCTCGATCTGTGATGATTTCCTATTCTTATTGGCAACTTCGAGTCGTTTGACCCTTCCGACCCCATCCTCCTCTCCGTGATCGCGTTCGAGTGCTTACTCGAGGTCGTCGAACCTTCCTCTATCCTCGACTTGTCAAATTTACGATTCAAACACGCTGCTGTACTCTCCACCACAGTTTTAGCTTTCCGATTACTAGCAACGTGTAAACCGTAGCGAGTATTCTCTGTCTTCTTCTTCTTATCGCTGCTAGGTTCAGATTTAGAGGCGCTGTTTGGTCTCTTCAAGAGTTGGCTCGGCCTATCGGTCCATCCGAAGTTCAAATTTCTGGCAATTCTAGTCTGACTTATAGTCTCGACTGGGCTTCGCAAATTATCCAGAATTTTCGCATTTTTATTAACACTCGAAGGTGCGACGTGACTTCTCTCAGGGCTGGAATACAATTTTGCTTCGGTCCGAAGCTTTTTTTCGTTACTCGTCGTTTCTGCTGTACTTTCAACATTCACCAATGGCGTTGAATTATCGTACGACCTCAAATTTGCAGAATCTCTTCTGCGAGTTAATCTGTGATCGGCAATGGTCTTGCCAACAGGCCTCCTCTTCGTTCTCGAATTAGAATTATCCTTCGACAACAGTTCAGCAAGTGGATAACTGTTCCTGTTCGATGACACGCGTCCAGCGATCTTTTCGTCGTCCTCGTCGGCCAGTGGAATGAACTCCCAGAAGCTGCTTCTCAGGTTGCTCGTCTCGTTAACATTTTTCGACGTGTCTGCAGCAACAGTCGAATTTGAAAGCGGTTCGGTGGACGTACATGCATGTGGCATATCGGATAAACTGTCTCTGTCTACTGCACGATCCACGAATTGTTCGATACTATTCACGGAATCGTTGGAATGCTCGTTCTTCTCACGAGAAAATCGACTTCTCTCCGATGCATAGTTCGAATCATTGTTTCTGAGAACCTCGTATCGATTCTCGAATTGATCTACGTTCTCGCGGAATTCTTCAGGGGATGGTCGCGTCCTGTTTCGTCGATTCGGCGGTGAACACGTTCTAGATCGAATTCTGCTTGCAGCTACTGTTTCGTCGTAGTCTCTCGAAGTGTCGTTCGATTTCGCTGAACTCGCGTCTCTTGTATTCCTCGAGTGATGCCTGGAATATCTGTGATCCTTCTGGGACATCTCGTTGAGATTCTCGGTATCGTCGAGAGCCGGCGAGTTTAATGTTTGCCAATATTTTTTGTAACATCTCGACGAATTCTGCGGGATTTCTCGGGGTTGGAGGTATTCAGGATGATTTTCTTCCCTGGGTTTAACTTTTTCCTTGTTCGAGAACACGTTTGAGTCTGCTTTGGGATAATTGTAACGAGTGTATTTTTTATCGCGCTCGTTGATATTTGATCCTTTTGGAAGATCTCTTGGCAAATATTTCATATTTTTTGGAACATCTTGCGGAGTTGCATCGCGATCATAGTGAAAATGGGCTGAGGAAATTTCGTAAGGATCGTTGTCGTGTCTCCAACGACGTGTTCTCCTGCTCTCTGTCGTTGGCGGTCTTAATTTGCTTTTGAAGTCTTTCGCCTCGGATCTTCCTCTGACTTGTGCCCCGGCGACAGCATTTTCGTACTGAGAATACTTCGGCCAATATTGCTGCAAGATTTAATGGTAAGAAGAAGAAACGATTAAATGGTATCGATTTACGAAAAATTGTAACGATTAATGCTAAAATTTTTAACCCCTTTGCTAGACACACGATATGTAGCGTTCACATTTTAATACGGCAGATATTCTACGGAAATTTTGCGAACGATTTTCATCAAATTGACTTGTTTGCACCGTAATATCGATAAAATTGTTTTATTTATGCTGAACAAACGAGAGTGTTGCCAGTATGCTTTGTTTGGTAGAGAAAGAGATAATGGTTGGAGGAGAATAATCTGTTCTAATAATGGAGGTGTCAAGAATCGAGTTTAAAGGAAATTTAAGGAAAAATAAAGAACTTAATTTTACCTAGCACATTTAGCAAGATTTCGACACTTTATTTTGGAAAGATGTGAGACGAAATTATTTTCTCAAAAAACAAGGAAGAAAGATTAAAGCAAAATGGGTATAGAATAAATTGTAGTAAGATTCTAGTAACTCTGATATCATTTAGGGAAGTAGATCAGAAGAAGGATCTTGAAAAATGAGGTATTTCTGAAATTTTACTTATTTCTGACGTGAAATTAAATCATTCTAAGCGACACTACAGTCAACATATAGATCACAAATTTGAGTTTAAAATAATTGGAAACCCCAAACCAACGTGAAATATTAGCAGTGGCAACGAAATTCGCCTGTTCGTTCGACACCGAAGTAAGAAATTTTGCAGCGAATGTTTCACATTGATCTGTGGGAATCGCTGTTCCTCTTTTCCACGTTCGTCTTGCGAAAAAAGTCACTACAGTTCGCCGTTTTAGCGGATATTTTTCGCATTCGTGTGAACAAACGACTAAGTTTGTAAGCAATAATTGGACCGCTGCGAATTTATCGCTGCGAAAATTTCGCGTTAGTCTAGGGTTCCTTTATAGGCAATCGAATCTCTGGTACAGCGTCAAGCTCGTAATAAGCACCTGACTAGTTCCACTTTTTCTAGGGACAAAGTAACATTTCCCAGTGTCCATCGTGTCATATACACGTTGCGCCCGAAATCTTTCTCCGCGAGACTTGTTCGCGGTATCCTCATCGTAACGCGGTTTCCAATCTTCGTTTGGCTTCATTTTGGACAATTCTGGCGAATGGTATCGACCAGTGTTGCGTAAAACTTTGGGCACTGATAATCTGGCGTCGCAACCCGTGTCGGACAATTCGACAATTTTCCTTGCATCTTTGGCAGACTTAACAGAGACAACGGGTGACATGTTTTCCATGAAGAGGAAGAGTGGGTTCTCCGCGAACGTGTTCATGTTTAACGATACTGACTTCCTAATGGTGAATAACGTAGATTACACGCATAGCCTAAAAAATGATCGATACTTCTGTAATACTCAGGCGAGATCGCATTGTTGAATATCGAATTTTGCACGAATTCTCTGTTCGAATTTCACAAGTTTCTGTCGTGCCTGAATCCACTTGATTTCGCAAACACGCCACTGGAAATTTTGAATCGAATAAACATTCTTGGTGCTAATTATACTTTCTCGTTGACATTTTTGCGAGTTAATCGATTCATCGTCAAGTGTTTTCGAATATGTTTAGAGGACAAATTAAGAGGGTTGCTCGGTACGACGGTTGGAAAAAATCGAAGGATTGTTCTTTTAATTTTCTTTAAGCGTTTAAAATATTTTTTTGCAATTCGTGAAATTGTGAATGTTACGCAGGTTACGCATGCAGGAATAGCAGATTAATATGTGAACATTTTTAAACTCATTTATCTAAGAATCAGATTTTTCGACATGACGTAGTGGGTAACTCGAAACGTGATGAAAACTTTGACAAAAGTGTTTCTATAGTGTAAATTAAGGTAATAATTGTAGCATCGTTACTTTTATTTTTTGGTATTCGAAGAAGCGCCTGATTATTATCAAAAATTTCAAATTTGTTTTTATTAAACTCTAATAATTATTAAAATTTTTCAATTTATTAAGGGCTGCAGCATTTCTGAATGTCTGTATGCATTTGCAATTATATTTATGAATTGATGAATTTTTCCATTAATAAAGGTCAATTTTATGTCAAAGCATTGCACAATTGATCCCAGAAACTAGCATTCAATTATCTCTTGCCAGTTGCGTAAAGAAAGACTCTAAATGTAAGTACTTATTTTGTGAATATTTACACTCCAAGTTTAGACCGAGCAATTTTCTTAATCCTGTCCCTTATAATAAGGCATCACACTCGTAGATTACAGTTAAAATGTAACAAAAGTGACATCTGTTTGTGATAAACTTTAATTTTAACTTGAACACCAGTTTTCATTTATAAGTCAGAGAATTATTGAATAAAAACTATTTGTAATGTCATCACTTTCATTTAACGCATTATTAAAGCGATGAGTACCTACCATTAACAGATATAGCCGCTGAGAAATCATAAAGCAAAGAGTTAGCTCTTCTACATAGTGCTTGTTATTGGATATTTTGAAGTGAGTATGTTTTAGGGTAGCAAATTCATAAATTTGAATATTTTGGAAATTACTCTATTTCTTATTCGTAGAACAGAATTTTTGTCGAAAATAATCGACATTAGGATGTTTTTAATTTAATCCAAGAAATACTGCTTCTCAACCCACTGTGGGATCATGTTATAGACGAGATACCGGATAGACCTAACATCTTATGGGACTTTGTGTCTACGGCATTGGGGCTTAGAAGACCCTTACCATTTTCGTATCGCTCCCAACGTTACCGATTCAGCATAGAATAAGGTGACAACATTAGTAGTGGTTGAAATTAGAATTACACATAACTATGAACACAGACGAAGTATAGAGTATACTGCCACAGACAACGTATAGGATAGATCTTGCATCTTATGGGACTTTTTGTCCGGGGCTTTAGGGCCGAAAAGACCCTTACCATTTTCGTGTCGCTCCCAACGTTATCGATTGAGCATAGAATAAGATTACAACATTATCAGTAGTTGGAATTGGAATGAAAGGTAATTATGAAATTACAAATAAGAAGGTAACGTAATTGTTTATTAGTAGATGATTCATCGCATGCGCGTATTCTACTGCTGTCAGAAGATCGTGAACAATTTTACACACGCAATCCAATATATGTATGTATTTTTACATGGAAATTTGATTAAAGGATATTTTTACATCTGTCGATTTTACCATGTCTGATGGTTAGATGGTATGTAATTCCTAAACTTACCGTTCTATATCGTAGAGGGCATAACAAAAACTCTAATTTTTTACACGATCGGTATTTCAGAACGTTGGACACAAAAATACATTAGGTGCATGGTCTATCCTGTACCTTGCTGTAATACCACTCATCCAATGTATTTTTTTGTCATATGATCCCAGGGTTCGGGCACAGACAAGATCGTCTATGGTTTGAGAACACCGTTTCCATTATCCTACTATATCGATTGGGACTGGTATTATATCACTGTGCTATTAGTGTACGAATTCAAGTCAAGGACACTTGGCATTTGTTATTTTAAAGAATGTAGAAGACAAAATTTTGATCCTTTGAATGAATCAGAATAGATCCAGTTACATACATTTGTGTTTTGGGATCCAAGGGTGTACTGACACACAGTAACAAAGCATACACACGACCAATATCGATTGGTTAGCACGATGCAGTTCTTAGAATGACCGTTCTTAAGCATAAAGTGCGCTTCAAAACCAGTGGTTTTGGACTCCGTCGGTATTTCAGATCGTTTGACAAAAAATCCCATAAGATGATTGGTCTACCCTATAATACGACTGTGGTTCTAAGACTCCAGGATCGTGTGACAAAAGAATATATTGGATGAGTGGTCTACTCTATATCTCGTTTGTGACTGTATCTCCATAGATGAGGTGAAAAATAGGCCCATCACCACAGATGAGAATGCGTCGTCTGTGTTAATAGTAGCATAGGCAGATTATGTACCGACTATAATTGGCTGTGTACCACTTCATGCTTCTCCCAGAGGTCAGTTTAGTCGTTTACCTATACTACAGTGCAAGTAGTACGAATCAGTATTTAGCATACGTGTACATCAATAGATCGTTTACGATGACCAGTATTCTTATTGTTTTATTAAATTTCATGTATATATAGTATATCAATTCGTACGTAATAATCACATTAAAATTTAATCATTTCTTAGATGATATTCATCCTGAATATTAATTAAGAATTATTTTTACCATTTCATCAACAATTTCGAATATTTGAATTTTCCAATATGTATCATGAAAATTCATGAAATACTTTGATATTACACAGGGTGATTTTAGCATTGTTACGTACACAGCCTAATCGAAACTGCGCATAGTGGTCCAAAACCGTCAAAACGTGGACAAAAGTGAAATTTAAAGTAGCAGATTCTTAAATTTATAAAATAAATTTTGGCATGAAGATGGGTTGACATAGAAATGTATATTTTACAACGATCGCACTTTGCCCCATTATATTTTTTTATGGATGACAATTTAATCAAAACTAACTACGTAATTTATTTATTTTAACCTTTTGAAAAATAGTCTTTCGAGAATGCCTATTTTCTCGTCGAGTTTTGGGTTTAGCGACGTTTCAGTATTCGCTAGAACTTACTTAAGATAGGTGCATAAACATTTCCTGCCAAGACTTGCCTATTTGAAAGTTATAGCAATAAATGTGTAGCAAACACATCAAAGTCTGTCAACGTCGCGTCGTGTGGATTGAAAAAATTTGGGTAAGTGCCTATAGGGTGTATAACTTACAATGGAAGAATGTATATCATAATTGAGAAATATTAAGCATATAATACCCATGATTCGCAAATAAAAAATATTTCAATATGAAAATACAATATAAAATACAAAACTGTTTTTAACCAAAAATTATAGTTTTTTGGGGGTAGATATACCTATAAGAAGCAGATTTTTTACACTCTGGGGCTCAGTCTTCCATCAGATCGTTACTCTGCCAGCAGAAACATTGACATGAAGCAAGATCGGGTTGCATTCCCTCTCTAGCATTTAGTAGTAGTCTAATCTGTTAACCCCTGCCATATGATTTCTTTTCCTAAAGATGCATCTAAACGTCACCTATTTACTGCTTCAGTACTACATATATTAGAAGTAAGAATAGCTAACATACAGATTTATTAAATTTGGCAATCTTCAGTTTTATAAACCAAGTCAAAAATTACAATTAAAATTAATCTTTCTCACTGATATAACTGTTTCTATCAGATCTTGACCAAAATCTGTGTTACGAGTCTGACTGGTTGCTATACGGCAAGGGGTTAACAGAGACATCGAGAAAGAAGCTGCAACAAAAATCTCAATACGATCGCGGTGTAATAAGATCGCCAAATTACTTCGATTTCCTTCTTTTTTCACGGTGACAGTCATGTTTGGTCGTGCGACGGGTAGGTTACACGCACGACTTCCGACTCTGATTCGCCCCTTTCCCCGTTTATTTGTTCACGCGTGCACGTATGCATGCAGTGTGTGAAATAATAAATTTTTGCCTGGTTTTTCTTTCTCATCCTGGGCAGATGTCAACTGCCGTTAATTTACAGCTACATAATCCTGCCAGATTCGTAGATTTATCGCCATCCGGCTCGTAAATTCCGCGTCGAGCGATTATGCGGACTTATCTTTCTACCGTGGTATGGAGGATTCGCAGCTGGTGGACCATTTCCGCGTTTTCGTGAAATTTTCGAGGGATCGAGATCAGGAGGAATGAACTACGATGGTTAATTTATAACAATACCAACACACAATTAAGGAACAATTAAGAAAATAGAACCACGTTACTGCATCTACAGTCACAGGCAAATAACGATCAATCGTCCTCTGTATGAATGCAAAAATTTTGAAACATAAAAGCGAAAACGTGACTTAAACTCAGACACTGCATACGAGCCGTTTATTTTGACAGTGGTGTAAGTCCATTTTCCTAAATATCGAGATACTCAAGATACTCACTTTATGTTTTCTGTGGTGACAAATATTGAAACTTTCGAGGTACATATATAAAATACATCGGAGTTGCTCGAAGAAAAATAGGGACTTTGCGACCACAAATGGACTTACACCACTGTCCAAATTATCAGATATTCAATAATGTGACTTAAATCATATTTAATTGCCCAGAATTCAAGGTTTTTCCAAAAAACTATATTATATTTTCCAAAATTTGAATCTTTCGTTCATGCTACGCGAAGCAAAATTGCATATAACTCTAAACAACGTTATACATTAAAAATAAAAGAAATTTTCATGGTTTTTAATTTATTAAATTAAAACATCTTCATTGACACCGTGAGAAAGGTTTTTGACATAATTTTGGTGCACAGGTGGAATATAAGGCAATAAATCACTCACATCTTTATATTTAGCTGAGGTTACGGGTATAGAAGTTTCGTATAGAGGTGATAATTTTATGTTTTCAAAATGTTTTAGTCTACGATATTTCACGGTAAGATTTAACGACACGTTTCACGCGCAATTCATGCATAATCTCGATTTTTTAAAAAATCGATTTACACCACTGTCAAAACAAACGTTTAGTATAATATTAAAATTATACTGTACAAGTTTAACAAGTCAAATGTTTGGAATCACTGTGCATTGCAAGTTGCACAAAAATTCCCCCCAAAAAGGTACCATTTATAATAATTTTTCAACGAACTTTTCATCATTCAAATCAATCGAAATGAGGTAGAGTGCTATTGTTCTCCAGACCGTCAATTTCAAATCAATAAAGAATTAGCAGCAGATTCAATGTTAATGCAAATTGGCAGGGGATTCCAAACTTTTGGCCGGTAGTGTATATATCGAACGAACTGAGTTTTATTTTCTTATACCAATTTCTTGTAAATATACGATATTAGGTCAATTTGACCGAAATTTCCTTATTCCTTTAACTTCAAAAATTCCGTACAAGGTTTAAAGGGCTCGTTACACTACAAAATTTTTCTTCCCGATCTTAACAATTTCGTAACGATTGCTTAGATTCAGTGTCCTAATACTTACGAACGGACGTGTATATCCCCGTATCCGTAGAATTGAACCACAGGAGAATTTAAGCGGCAGACATTACCTCAGATGCTGCCAACGATACTCTGCTTCCTTTTACCGGCAACTTCTGCCGCAAGTAGTAGAGCTCGCGATTTTTATTACCCCATACTTATTTCGTATCTCCTGAAGTTCTTTTCGATTTGATTGCATTCAACTTCCCTCCCTTCTTTTTTCTTCACGGTAACTTTCGTCCTTCTTCACCGTTTCCGCTCGATACCGCGCTAATAAAACGCTTTATTTCTCCTCTTACACGAGCCGATCTTCCCAGCTTTACGATGTAAGTGAATATCAGAGGGAATTAGAGATTTTAACTAGAGCTCGATCTGAATTATTGAGAGAATATAAGTCGATAGAGCCGATAGATAAGTTTCTCCTGCCCTCTAAAGAAAAATACGAACGGACGAGAAAGAATCACTTTTATTACCAAGTTAAACCGACAGCCGGCTACTATTTCTCAACATATTCACCGAGTATCTGCAAACACTTGCGTAAACGAAGAATCAATTTCTCAATTCTGTTCTCAGTAAATTCTTTAAGGTTGCTTCCTTCGTTTCGTCATCTGTGCTGAAATCCTTCTCAGTCGTGTCTACTTTCATTTGGTCAAATACACGGAAATCATACTGCGAGAAGTCTGGGCTACACGGTGAATTTTTTTCTAGTTTCCATTGAAATTTTCGTAATAGCATCTGCGTCACAGTTGCGGAATTTAGTCAATTTAGACTTTTCCACTGAATTTTCGGGGCTGTGTGCTTTTTTATGTGTGCTCTCAGCGTTTAAACCCTTTGAGGACGACGGACTCGTATACGCGTTCACAAAACATTCAGAGCAAACAACGAATTCACGTGTTTTTAAGGAATAAAAATAATTGACGCGAGCGCGAGCTCGTGTACGTATATTTGAGAAAAATGTAACTTTCGGATGATTTAGTTTTATCAAAAAATTAAAGTAGTGACCTAATTACACTACCGGGCAAAAGTTTCGAATCACCTCCCACTTTTCATCAATAGTAAATCTGCTGCTAATTTTTCATAGATTTCAAGTTTATCTCAATTCTACTTTTATCAATTGATTCGAATGGTAAAAAATTCTCAACAGTCGCTGACTCTTTTCTGGAAATTTTCCTGTAAATTGCAATGCTCGGTGATTCCAAACTTTTGGCCGGCAGTGTATGTCCAAATCAGTACTTTGGGTCAGTATGTTATGAGATAAAGCACTGAAAAAAAGAAGTAATTCAATTTTAAAATAACTTTCCAAATTATATTTCATGTGACAAGCTCAAGGTTTCCATAAAAAGTGTTTAATATAAAATTGTCAAAATGCACAGATACACAATTATATAGAATAAAAAAAAAAAAATGAAAAGAATCAAATGTATTTTGCAGGAAATAAAAATTGTGCATCGAAGTAGAAAAGAATAATACACTAAATGAGACTTCAGCTTTATCACAGCCTTATAATCATTTGTCGTGGCAATTGCGACCATGTGAGATTCGCGTGTTGCAAATGCTAAGCTCGGATTACCATGATTACAGATCTCTGTATACCTACACAGTACATGAAAACTAGAGCCGTAACTCAAAGAATAAATTTCTTCTTTAGTGCGTGTCACTTTTAACAAGATCTCATTACCAAGAAACTCCGTCTTTTTTAAACAAATATTGAAATGTTTCAAGAATTGAAAGGAAAGTACTTTTTTTCTTTTCCTCTGAAACATTTCCACGAAACGTATTCGAAATATTTTACACGTTACATTTTCGTTATTATTAACTCACAATTCGTAGTTACGTTTAGATATGACACCAGTTCTGTGATAAACATGTCACGGTATCAACTGAGGATTAAAGCACAATATTCTATAAATTTACTTATATTCTGAATATTTCCCATATCACTGAAGTACATATTCAATTATTTCAGTATGTCGACAATATGTTAAAAATTTAGAGACTTGTATGAGTTAGAAGTCGTCTGGCGAATTTTATCGCTTACTTCTGCTATAAACTATAAATATATTTATTCAAGGATATTAACATATCTTACAAAAAAAAAAAAAAAAAACGCCTCGCATAAGTGACGTACCAATTTTCACAATACACCATATTTTTTTCATAACATTGTAATCATATCATGAATAAAATATTTAACACTAAAACTACCGACCGTGTCAAAATGACTCGTTAGCATCTTTCGAAAGAACGCGAATGTTCAATGCTGGTAAGTATTGTCGTTTGTAACGTTCCGAATTTATTTTCTACACTTATGCTTCTATTTGTGTCGGTATGAATCGAATTTTCTAACCACGATTTACTTACAGAAAAATTCACTTTTGGAAAGTCGCTGATGGCTCATTTTCACTTCTAGCGCTCCAATGTTAACATAAAGCGAGTGTTCTGCGCCAGGCGACATCTTTCTCATACAAATCATTATGTTGTCAAGTTCTTATCAACATCAGATTGGGAAAAAATCTCTTTGCAAAGTATCCAAAGTAATGAAAAGAGAATTGACGGGAAGAAGATTGAAAAACGTAACGAAAACTGTAGAGAAATTGAGATAAATTATCCCATAAGAAGGTCTCCCAAGGTGGCAAGCGTCGATTCGCGTCGAGGGAAATCGTGATATACGTTTTGTCGATACGCCGATCGAGATAACCGGATGGCCGATAAATTCGGCAACGATAATTCGCGTGCCCCTACTTTTATCAGGCTGGATGCCGTGGCGTAAGCGGATATCGTAAATTCGTAAAGGTAAATCCCGTTTGCGTATGTGCTACGATTTTATCGCGCCATCGCTTTAATTATACCGGTTGTGATAATTTCGCGTCGATCTTCCTCCATTTTCGAACGATCTGTTGGACAGAGAAGAAATTAAAGTGCGTATATGCACGAGGAAATTGAGGATCTCCAACGTCGATTTGGTGTACGATGAGATTATTCGTGAAATATTGGGGCAAAGTGTTAATTGAGTGAATTGATATTTGAAAATTAAACTATTTCCTTTTTTCAATAAATCACCTCATTTTTTTGACTAACTTTCTTTTACATTTTCTGACATAAATGAAAAATGATAAGGCAAGTTCATATTTTCGACGAATTTAACGATTAGTTTCAATACTTTTTTTAAGGCTTTAGGTACTTTTCGTTGTGAATAAGATTACTAATTTTTCATTCTTTTGGTAATTGCTGGGACAACCAATTATTCTAAGTTTGTGATGCTGATTGTTAGGGATTGGGTTTATGACATGGACGCCTGTTTACGCTATTTTTGAATGCGCCCCTTTTCTTCTTCGATTAATTTTTCTTTCAAATTGGCCACGAAGCCCAGGAAGCGTTTTATGGCTGCAGAAAAATAAATTTTCTGCTGGCCACATACCTTCCCGGTGCCCACTCGTGAACATTCAATAGACAGAGACATGTCATAAAACCTTTAGCGTCTCCCTGACCGCCCAAAGTCCCATTACGCGCGGGCTACCCTTGGGCCTCACTCCCTCGCCATCGCGACATACCGCCACCCTGCCAACTTGGAAATTCCAGGGTGGGCGGCATGCTCGCGGGCCAGGGAGGACCGTCCAAGAGGGTAGATCCGTCCTCCTTCGCGGAAACCACCACCGTGTACCCGTACACCTTCTTATAAAAAAGCGCATCAACGCGGCAGAAAGACAGATCAAAAAGGGACCTCCTTGGCGGAAACCACCACCTTGTACCCGTACACCTTCTTATAAAAAAGCGCATCAACGCGGCAGAAAGACAGATCAAAAAGGGAAAATAGACAAGTAGCACGTAACGAACACACACCACCTAAAATTGTCACTCTTCAACATAAAGCCTTTGTCTTACAACATATTAAAGTACGTGCAAACTCTAAGTCACCACGACTTCACACCAACAACCAACCCGCACCACGAACCAGCGACAATCCTGCGCCACCACTCTCGAGCGTACCGCTTGTTCGAAGCGCACGACGCAACACTAATTTTCACTACGATTACTAATTTTTAACGAGGAAGTTAGGAGGTTTCGTAAATCTGAACATAATACTATTCTGCTAGATCTGACTTTTCGACACTTGAGTTTCTTTGTTTTCAAGAACAGAGCTTACAAGTTTATCAATCGTCAAATTTTTCTACTCTGACGTTCTGGGTATTCTGCTCTTGACGTTATTTGTTCAACGTTTCCTGTTTTTTCTTCCTAACGATAAGCCTTGATCTCAAGAGTATCTTTCTTATGTTTACAATTCTTTCGTGAATTCCTCCTTGTTCTAATAAGAAATTGTGCTTTTTCATCTAGTTAAGAATTAATCTAAGCTTTGGCTGCTTTTCCAGACAATTGAAATTCGACAAACACGTAAAGAAACATTGATCACTTCACTGGAAACACATTTTGAAAACTCAACAACTAATGTGATATCGTTAAGATGGTGGATTATGCACCGGATTGATACTGGTCGATTTCGATCTGTGCGAATGAATTTTTATTTTCGGAACTATTAATCGCACGGACGTAATTCCTTTATTGGGTGAAACAATAATTCCGAAGTATACACTTTGTATTCTACTTTTGATGCATGGATTATTTAATTTACAGATAACGCTTAAAGTCCGTTTCTCTCAAATTTCTCGACATTTTTGGAAAATAGAGCGGTAATGATATAGCGAGGTCGTAAAATCAATCAGACGTCAAAGTACACGTAATCCGAGCACCAAAACGGCAATTTGACGGAGATAACGAGCTCGAGTCCCGCTTAGGACAGTTCGATGTCAACTCGGATTTCGTTTCTCCATTGCGGTATATTTAAAAAAATTGTCTGTACGTTAATCGTTGACAGCTGCGGCTTAATTTTTAGCTTACTACCGCATATTTTAAATGAAAGATTGTAAGCAGAAATTTTCAATATCAATTGATAAATGACGCACGGCTTTTGATGCGATTACAAAAATTAGCGTTTTAAGCAAACTTTTCAGAATGACTCAAACACTTCTTCTTTTCTTTCTTTAACACTAGGTTTACGTTTCGAATTTCACAAGGACAGCTACAGAAACCGTTTACATTTCTCTGTTTATTACTATCTTGAACATCTGTAAAATATACTTTAACTTTAAACCGGCTTTACAGTATGCTATTTTGGGCAGCATATTAGCAGTATATTCGAATAAGCAGTATATCCGTCTAATTTTCAATTTTCGAACTCCGAACGAATTGTAAATACGTTTATTACACGATATATCGACAGGAACGTCAATCGATGCCATCCAGAGTTCCACTCGATAAATAATAAAACGTCGAAATTCGAGCAAATCGAAATTTATTCTCTTTGATTCGCAACCCCCAAACATTTTCATTATCACGCAGGCAGACGGAATACGTGATAAAGGAACCGTTGCAACACGCTCGATTGATCATTGGCAATTTTTGTCCGTTCATAAAATATTTCGCACGATATACACGTACGTATACGCGTGTTCGACTGTTGAAAAATTCGCCGCTGAACAAAAATTCATTCCGTTCGCCCTGTCACAATTAATATAGCAGCGTGCACGCCAGGTATGCAATTTTAAGTATCGAATTCGACGCTTTGTCACCGGCGCCGAGCATTTTGATGATTAATGCATGCAGAAATTTCGAACCCATGACGAAACGCCAGTGAAACCTAGCAGACGTGAATCATGACGGTGCACGGCTCGATAAATCACGGCTTTGCGCTCGCTATAATCCACGATTTTTCACCCCGTTTCAACGGCTTCTTCGTGCATTGGAAAACGCAAAGAAGCGTCGCGTCTGGGCCTCAACGAGATTCGATAAATCACGATTCTTATCGTATTCCAATTTTGACGACGTACGACGCACTTGAAAAATGACAAGAGTATCTAGGCAGGGTGGAAATTAATTCGACGATCGGAAATCGAATATGAATATCGATGTTAATATCCGTGGTGCAGTTGAAGCTATTAGCAGGGGGAATTATGCTGGTCCCACGGTTTTACGCGATCAGAAAATACAGGGTGCTGCCGAAAGTATTGTACAAGCGGGTAGGAGGTGATTTCTTATGCAAAAATGAATACGAAATGTAGAATAAAATTTGTTCATCCGAGGTTTACTTTTCCAGTTTCAACAATAATAAAATTTTCTCTTCCTGCTTTCTTGAACCTAGGAAATTGTACGAGCCGCGTAGACGTTGTACAGAAACAAGATAGGCATTGCCCTTCGTAAATATTAGGTCATACATATTACAACATTTAAATTACATTTTTTTCGCTAAAGTTAGTGTCACGTATCAGTATCAGTAACACAGGGTGTTTCCTTTATCCTGAAAAATTGGAATACCTCGCGAAGGACTGAACCTATCGAAAAAATGTTCAACAAACTTGTTTGGCATGAAGGGTGGCACCACACGATGCAAATTACTTTTTTGCTGTGGTGGGAGGAAATTTCAAAGTGAAGTTCATTTTTTTTAAACGAAACCATATACTTCTTTCTCGTAGCATGATAGCATTTGCTGAGACGAATTCAACGACCTGCCATATGAGGTGATTTATTGTCGTAAAATGTTTTAAATTCATCAATTTCTAAGGAGTCAAACGAGCCGAAGTCGCTGCCTGACGACTATTAGGCTACATGCCACGTTGTAAATAAAGATGGAACTTATCTCCCGTTATGCTTTTCGCGTTACCGACATAAACGAACGAGGTTTATTCCTACTTACTAATGTTCAATAAAAGAAAAAGAAAAATTTTAAAAATTTATATTGTTATATGAAAAAACTTGTCAGGACGAAGTTACACTGTTTCAGGTGGCATACGTAATCAGAGAAACGGTTTTTTCTCAAGGAATCCTATATTTTTTTTTTAATGTCCTTGTAGAGAGCGAAAAAGCAAATTTATTGACCTTTATCACTATACCATTCCCATCGTTCTATTTCGAGATATTTGCGTTCAAAGATAATTAAAATTTCCTAATGATTTATCGAAGAACAACGGGATTTTCTCAAAAACTAAGCCTCGGATGAAAAAATTTTATTCCACGTTTCTTATTTATTTTTGCATGTGGAATCACTTCCTGCCCGCTTGTATAATACTTTCGGCCGTGCCCTATATATTTTTCTATGATATTTATTCAATTTAACTATTTACTGGCACAAAATTATGTATAAGAAAATACACACATAAGTAAGTAAAAGGGCACAGAGGTTACAAACCAAAACCTGAATTTACAATTGCAAAAGTATCGGAACCAAAATCGGATTGGAATAAATGTAAGGTCTTTTCTCGAGAACATTCGAGCGTGAGACATATTTCTTATTTTTTTTTTTTTTTCGTGAAAATATGTGAAATAAATATTTTTATAACTTATACCGGTTTTGCTCTTAAGTATTTTTTTCATACTGCCACTCTACGCGATTTTCATCGATCCGCGTAAAAAGAAAATATCGCATGGAACGCATTGTAAATTGAGGGATTAGTATATGTATGTACGCGTATATAGGTGAACGTCTTCGATTTTCTTGAAAGAGAACGTGAACGATACTATTCAACAACTTTATTCGACTTTCTTAAGTTCATTTTCATAAGCAATGAATAAATTAAGTGACTTCATATCGAATTCTGTATATTCTAATAACTGTACGGAGAATTAATTAATATATTGTTTACTAGCCGTAAAATATCTCGTATCTCAAAAGCAGTAAAAATCACCGGTGGTATTGAATAAGAAAAAACCAATTTAGGTCAATGTGAAGCTCAATTTTTTTGTCGAAGTGTGTAAATAAAAGTTTATGTGACAACTACGTTATTTTGTCATAAGTTTGGCGAATAAATGCTCTAATCGCAATGTCAACGAATTTCTGTTTAATCAAAATACTGAAGCTAATTGACTTTATTCATCCTAATTGTTACTGGTAATTGTTAACTTGTAAATTTTATTAGCTGTTAGTTGTACCCGTCTTTACTCTTTAGTAAATCACTTGTAAAGAAAAGGTTGTAATACTCCTTTCAAATTTAGAGGTGCAATTTATTTTCGACAAGGTTTCAAAATTTCGTTTCATAATTAATCAATAATTTCGATTTATAACGATGGAAATTCATTGAATTTTACACGACTTATTGTTCACGGTGCAATCAAATTTTCATTATCTCATAGCGAAGAAAATGTGAAATAATACGATTTGCGATAAAAATAATTTATTGTTTTCCATCTAAAATAATATTGGATAATATTTATTCATTCTAAGCGATTCAAGTCATTGTAACAACACGATTAGGTATTCGTCGCGAATAACCACCGTGACAGTCGATGTATCAACGTTCGAATAAAATAGTCAAGTAAGAAATAAAATGTAACGCTTCAACAGCGATCAGGAAAACGTGATTCAACAGAAAATTGAAAATCTGATCGAAATTACAGCGGATACTAAATAAACGAAAAGCCGAATGGAAAATAATAATAATAATTATAGCAAAACTAAGGAAAAAGTTGCGCGTAGTCTGTGAACACCGATAAGGAGACTACTCTGCGCGCATTAAAAAGAAAAGTCACCCTTACAGCGCATCAACGCATCCTATTTCCAATGTTCATTCTTTAACGTTTCATTAAGTAATGGCTCGCTTTCCATTACCGGCAAATATACGTCTCGAGTCTCGCGTTCGGTTTTCCTATTATCCGTGCACTTCGTTGTAATTACTGGTGAGTCTGGCGAATGCACTTACCTTAAACGACGATCAAAGGTTATAAGACACAGGAGGAAGAAGTGGGGGGCGGGAAAGTGGCTTTACAGAATAAACTATTTTTCGTATGTAAAAAACACAAACGTAGAAATAAAAATGTCGAAGGATTTACACGAATAATGATATTTCAATGGGAACACGAACTCAGAATATATTTAAACGCCTGAGTATGTGTATGTATATATAGATATATATATATATGTATATGTATATATGTATATATTTATAATCGCGTTCATCATAAAAGTACAATAATAGCTTTATATCAAATCACGAGGAGAAATTCAATATTCACACGGTAGGCGCGGACAGTTAGCTCTTAAAGGTACCGATTTTTTCTTTTTTTTTACCGAGGACTGTCTTTTTTCGCGTGTTCTTCGCATATTACATTCTCTCTCTCTCGCTCTCCTTCTCTCACACACGCATACACACATACTCTCTCTTGTTTGTTTTGCAATGTAACAAGTAAAATGAACGGAGGTGGAGCAACGCGGAAAAAGTACGGTAGAATACTATATATAAAATAAGAAAAAGAAAATTCATAGACAATGCAGCAATAACAACAGTTACATAAAAAAGAACGCATTGGTTGTTCGTTCACGACGGAATGACTGTATACACGCGCTGTGGATCATCAGGAAAATCAACGTGGTTCGAATACTTTCTCCACATGGATGTCGAGTCTATTCGTTGCACGAGAACGAAGCTGTATAAAACGGTTTTTTCCTTTTTTTTCGTCCGGAAGAAAATTTCCTCGTTCTCTTCTATTTCTCCTCAATTGCTTCCATCTCTCTTGGTCGTTAAACACTTCTCCCCTATTGAATTCTCTCGCCTTACCCTTTTATCGGTTAACCTGCTACCTCTCAGATTTTACATTAGTCTCGTCGCTATCGTTATTACTCGAAGAAATATTTTAGTCACGTTTCAAGATACGTACCTCGGGTCGCGTTGAACTTTTTTCACGAAGAATTTCTGTATGGTCAGAAACATTGAAAAAGGGGAAATACAAAACAGAATAAACAAACCGATGAGATTTGTATAATTAAATACCTTAAATGCATTCGTCGATCTTTCATATTTAGAGTTAGTCTCAATTAACAAGTTTCTCTGTTACCTTCGCTAGTTTTAGTGACCGTATCGTTAGGGGTGCAAGATAACGTTCAGGATAGGAGGCAATGAAAAGGGTTGACGAAACGGTGCTGTCAAGGGCGTTGTAAATCAGGCACTTCGTAATGTCCGTCACCCTTTTCCTGTCGCTCGCCTACGTATCTTACTTCGGTTAAAAGTTATTCGCCATTTACACACTGATACTTGTGCACTCGACAGAATCAGCGACGCGCGCCTGACCGTTAAAAAAAATACACCTAAACACCTCGTTCACCGCCATTCACACGAAGCAAACCGCACGCAACTTGCACTATATCAATTTATAGCGAACAACAGTCACACTTTCTTCGTACAGTGCGCCAGAAAAAGTGTCTTTACTATCACGTTTTGAACGAATTTCTCTTGTTCTTTTGTCCCTTCCCTCGTTCCTTCCCGTCATTTGTGTGTCCACTTTACAATTTTTTCCCCCTTCTATTTTTCGTCACTCGTTTTATCTCTCCCGTTCCTCCTCCACTTCCTTCAACGCTTATTTCATATTTTGTGTTTTTTTTTTTGCCGTTTGTTTTACATTTTTTTTCTCCCGTTTTCGTTACTTTTCTCCGTTTTACTCTTCGCCCCGGACCACTGGGATGATCTAAACACGAAGCGCGGTCGTTCTATATTCCGATCGTCACACGTTTTCTGCGACAGCCACGCGAATACATGATCGATCTGCTTGTGGTCCTGAGACTGGTCGACCTTCATCAAAACTGTTCGATGATAGGTCCGGTCGTTAATTAGCTTGGTTAAGGGTCTAGGTCATCAGCTCCGTCGTGTCGTCCGCGTCAACATCGTCCGGAGGTTCCACCCTCACGGCCAGTTGCGTGTAACCCTTGTTCGTTTCTCTTCTACCTGACATTGCCTGGAAATAGAAGCACGAACTGTTACAGTTGCGATATCGCAGATAGAGCGAATAACGGCACAATTTAACCCTCGTACGACGAATGCAGGATCATTTTGACTCAACAGCGATAAAGTCAGGTGGCTCGGATAATGTTTGGCGCAGGAAATTTCTTCTTGAAACCCGTGTACAATAGAAATTTTGCTACGGGTCAAAATGATTCTGCATTCGTCTCCCGCGTTCGTCTAACACCATTCGCCCTCCGAAGGTTAAACAGAATGAAATCACCACGTGCTCGCGTAGGGAAAACGGAACGGCTGAACTGTTAACAATGGAAAGAAACATTATCGAAAAGTGGCGAGCAGGTGGCATCACTTGACAGTGGTTCAGTATGAGGATCATTTCCAACGCGAACGCTTGATTTTGTTAATACGATAGTGCGAGGGAATCAACCCTTTTGCTTTAGAATACTATGCTATGCTTGTGGACACTAGTTATAGTCAAGATATGAAAAAGAAGGCTGTAACGAGTACGGTAATGAAATGTGACGCTTTTCAGAGTTACTGTGGAATAGAGGTGTTATTTTTTTAAATACACAGTTCAGTTTTCTTGAAACCCTTTGAGGACGATAGACTCATATATGTGTTCACAAAACATTATGAGCGCAACCAATAAATTCACATATTTTCAAGTAATTAAAAATAATTCTCATGTACGTATATTTGGGAAACATGTAATTTTCAGATGATTTAGTTTTATCAAAAAATTAAAGTAGCGACCTAATTATGTGTTGTCATAAGTAATCAGTATTTCCACATGATCCACATCTGCAAATGGTTAATGTGCGTAAATGTCTTTTTTTAATGTTCTCTACAATTTGAAGAATATTTTTAACAGTAACTAACATATCGTTATTAGAGATCATGGTTTTGAACATGTGCTAAAGATACACGTGTACCGGCATAGGACACGTTTAACGTGTATTACAATATTAAAGCATTTTAATTCGTACAAATTTTAATATAACACATGGATACCCGAGAATTTAAGTATATTTTCCCGAGTAATTTGCAAAACAAAATGTAGCTTTACAAATTGCCAGGTTGCAGATAACAATAACATAATACATCAGAAACAAACATTAATAACAAACACATGTGTTTGTTCCTACTAAAAATTTTCACTTCTGCCACTTACATCGTTTACCATTTTAACTCCTCAATTAAGAAACACTACACAGTTATAATGATATTGCACAAGACCAGTAACGTACCTGAAGTGCGATGAATATAGTAGCAAACAAGGCAACTGAAACCAGACAAATGGCCACGGCTATAGTTGTAGTCGCTGTTATCGCCAGCGAGGCTGAATCGTTTTTATCGGTTGTCCCTTCGTATTTTGCATATACTTCAGAAATGGCTGTGTCAGCCGAGGCGAACTCTGTTCCTGGAACTCTCCTTTTGCCAGCCGGTGAGCTGTTCCTGCAGCCACCTGTATTAACATTGACAAAAATCACTCCTTGTATCTCGTTTTTGTTTTGCTAGGTAAGCTGTCAAAATACAGTCAAGTTATCTATCTATGTGTTAACAAACGAAAACGGGTATATTTTACTATTATTCGGAGTCACGATATCACTGAAAACATGAAATATAGAATTTTTTCATCTGATCAAAATAGTTTGATCATCCACTGTACAGGCTAAAATTATTCTTACCGGTTTCTGGATCACAGAGGCAGCATTCCTCAGCCTGAGGTCCTTTCTCGTTACCCGTGCAACAAGGTACGCACTGATTGTTCAATTTGTCCAAGTGCAACGGTGGGGAGCAAGCAGCGCAGCTAAATTTTCCAGGGCCTGTGCATCTTCGACAATCGGCGTGGCAATTCTTGCAGAGTTGCGTGAGAGGGTCGTAGTATTGTGCTCCGAGGCACTCCATGCACAGGCCACCCTCGAGCATTGAGTGTGGAGGACAAGAAGTGCATTCCATTGGTCCTTCTCCTGCAATGCATTTGCGTGTTAGAAACCGCGTTGTTATGTCTGAAAAATCTGGAACACTCGCTTCTTTCTCTCTCTCTCTGCTTCTATCACTCAGTCTCTGTCTCTGCCTCTCTCTCTCTCTCTACTTCTTCGTCTTCCTCGTACATACCTTTGCACGTGCGACAGTAATGGTGACACTTCTGGCAACCAAAGTTGGATTTGAAGAATCCTTCGGGACACTCCGGATGACACTCTCCCGCTGCCAATTGCCAACCACGAGGACAGGTTACGCATTGATCTCTTCTAGGTCCGGAACACGTTTTGCACGACAGGTAGCATTTCGCGCACTGACCTCGATCGCTGTAATATCTGCGTTGAAACATTTTTTTTTTCATGCATCTGTACTTCCATGGTTTCCGATGCAAATCGAAACCAGGTTAACTATAATAAAACTTTCTGAGACGATCAAAATTAAATCCCTTTGTTTTTGTTTTTTTTTTTTTACAAAGATCTTCACATCGATATCTCTTTTCGTTTCTTACAAAAAGCAAATATACGCTAAGTATAAATTTTTAGATTTTAAAGTAATACATTTGTAAACATTGAAGAGAAGAAACAATTAACGGATTACTCGTTCATTTCAACATCAAATTATCACTATTCAATTGCAAATGTTACACTGTAATTCCAAAGCGCGAACAAGTATGTTTTGGACGTATGCCAGAAACAAAGACCTAAATTCCACGATCTAAGGCGTTATTAAAGGAACACGTGTTAGGATAAGGAGAGTGTACAAGTGTTTATGTATAATAGTATCCGAATTATCCTTATTCACTCATATTACAAATTCTGCACTCTTTAAAAAACATTTTTTCTTAATACTTCTTCAACCAAATATAAACAGTAATCTTCATAAATTAAATTTTAAAACTACATTTTGCACAGAACTTCCATAGAATTTCATCGGATACTGACCAAAAAAATATAGAATTTTATATTAAAAAAGAAAGAAGCGAAGATGACATTTGCATCTCATTAACTTCATCAACAGAATAAAATCGTTGTTGCTATACAAAACTATGCAATTTTGGTAGGAAACATTATTATAAAATTTTAAATGTAGCAGAAATATTTCAAGTGACAAAATTAGGTGAAACACTCCGTATAATGCAAGAAACAAAATTCTTATCGTTCACGAAAAATCTTATGGAAGAAATCTTAACGAATCTCAGTATGTGGGATACTTAAAAAATATATTGTTAAAAATTTAAGTAATTTTTTCTAAACGATTAATAACCAAATATTAGGTTGTTGTAGATGAACTGACCCAGGTACCTATTAATAAAACTTTCGACGTGAGTAGATTTAGTA
>NW_017100422.1:155209-180671 GCF_001263275.1 Habropoda laboriosa
GATTTTTTATTTTTTTCTTAAAAAAATAAATTTAACAATTTATATTTGGACAAAATAAATTTTCACCCAACTAAAATGTGATCAATTTGATGAATTTGATCTTGGTCGTGAACTTTCGTGAACAATCTGCCATTTGGCAATAAAATAATTGACGAATTTGGGCTTGCTTGGAGTTTTCAATTAATGTACTTACAATAAGTTAATAAGTCCCATGTGGTAGTACATTTAACCCTTTCGCTACGCCAGATTTCTTATTTTCGCCGTATCGTTTTGAAATTTGTGTAGTTAAGTTAAGGTAGAAATACTTAAAAGATGAAATTAAGGATTAAATTTGAATAGAAGTGTGCCAAAAGGCGCGAACCGTACAGTGTGAGCAAATTTTCGAAGCGCCTATATGCGCCAATAGTAATGAAAGGGTTAAGAACGGAATTCTCAAATCGGTCATTTCGTATGCAACAACCCAATTACTTCGGTTGTTTTGCTAGTTTATTGGTTCAAAAGAAAAAAACGATTCTTCGAAAGCAAACTCACCCCTGTGCGCAAGAAGATCTGCATTCTCCGCTCTGCAGTTGCAATCCATCGTGACAGGCGGTACAGTTCAACCTAGACACGCACGTTTTGCAGGTATGCAAACAAGGCACGCACACTGGCCTAGAGGGTTGTACCATCGAGTAGTAGCCATCGTCGCACTGGTAAAGACACCGTTTCCCTTGGAGGAGCATCGAGTTTTGACAGGAGATGCAATGATTTTCCGTAGAACCGGAACAAGTCTTGCACGAGGCATGACACGGCTTACAGTGGCCACTGTCGTAATACTCAGAGGTATCGCAGCGATCACGATATTCAGGGGCGCACAGACCATCCTCGTTAAGGGTCCAGCCGTCGTTGCAATTCGTGCAAGTCGACATCGTGCAGGTGGCACATCCAGCTGGACAAGGTACGCACTCCCGTCTTTTCTTGTCGGCGCTGTACCCGACCTGGCAAGAAGCTCGACAGGTTCCTGCAATTTGTAGGATAAACGTCGAATTTATTTTCTTTTCGTGCAACTGTGATTATTTCTAGCACTCATGTGTAACGTGTAAAGTCTGTTTTATGAAATTTTAAATATAGCAGACATGTTTCAGGTGATAAAGTCAGGTGAAACACCTTGTATAATGCAAAAGAAATTCATATCGTCCACTGAAAAAATCCTACTGAGTCCCATCATAGAGGAGTCTTAGAAAATACATTATTATATACATAAATAACTTTTTCTAAAACATTACTAGCTAAATATGTACTTTCATTGTTTTGCTGATCGCGTAGGTGAGCCAAACAGCTAGCAAGGGAACTCGACTAACTTGAAATTTCCGTTTTTTTTTTTAAACTTTGCCAGTTTGTAAGTGACGTCGCTAAAAGTATCACAATACCCTTTTTACTACTTTTTGGTTCTTCAGGGTGAAAACACCCTGAAAACATTTAAATACCAACTGTGAAGTAAACCTAAACAGTCATTACAAAATTATTCAGCCTGAGATTTGGTCATATAACAAGTAGGTCGCATTTCTGCTAATATGTGGTACTACATCTGGCGAAGAAATGTAATTTAACCCTTTAGATACAGATCACACGTCTCAGAGATGAATCCAAATTTTTATTACGCTATCACTACTATACATGTACAGAAAATTTTGGCTACTTTAGTTTTAGCGTTTGTTGGCAGTCGGGACAGCACAGGGACGAGGTGAGTAAGCCTCTCGCTCTACCTTTGATGTTCTCCTGTGCTCCAACGTCACGCGATGGATTAGCACATGTGACCGTTTTGGCCAATAATAAAAATGCGTGTGATCTGATTGTATGAGTGTGTCCGCCACAGCTCTGCACAGTAAGTACACTATTTCCACCAAAAAGATCCTAATTTTTTATATAACATAAACATACTGTTTTTGTACAATATTGTATAAAACCTTACCAAACACATTATACAGAGATTTGAAAAATGTTGCAGTCAGAGGCTTCGGGAGCATGTTGCACTCATCAGAATAAACAAAAAAGTCTTAATGAACAGGGGTACAATCGATATCATTAATTTCGAAGTTACAAGACGTCTTCATCAGTAAAATATTACCCCTGTCTATAGTATATGTTCAATATGTATAGCGCTGGTATTTTGTTTAATTTGCTTGACTTTATAACAACCGACAGGTTACAGCGACTGACTCGAGTAGGTTTTAGATAGACACGCAATAGTCTGTTATTGTGTTACAGTTGAAAACGTCTTCAACTCCGAAATGAACGATTTTCGTGCCCATGTTTATTAACACTGCTTTAGACCTTTTTTGAACACAGCTATTTAATAAGAAAAAGTTGTCAAAGTAGTCTAAGAGACTACACGTCTGTTGTAACGTCTTAAGGATGTCTGTAGTTAAGGGTCGAATCGTATCATAATAGTTTCTGTGCGAACACAATGATACTTATGAACAGCAATGTACATTAGAAACACAACAACGCCTATTTTCCCCCCCGAAAAAACCAATCACAACCGTTCTTCATTTTTACGAATACTCCTCCCTATGAAAACTTTTAATCAAACAGAAATCGATGAAAGTCGAAAGGATGATTTACTCGAAACATTGCGAGCCTCTTACGGATACGCTCATGTCTGGAGAAATAGGTTTCTAGGTTATCGGTTGTTGCAGTCTGTCGTTTTTAAGGATTAACGTCTAGACGAGTACGTACCGTTCAGAGAAAACAATCCGGGTCGACAGGAGATGCATTGGTTCTCAGCGGTGCCGTTACAGGTCTCGCACGTAGAATGACACGGCGCGCAGTTGTAATCTTGCGTCTCGTAGGTGTATAGGGGACATGCTGCGTAACACTTGTTTTCGTACATTACCAGGTGATGCTCGCAACTGGTGCATTTATCCGGCCTATCTTGGCAACTGGCGCAGTTCGCCTCGCAGGGTACACATGTACTGTTCTCTGTGTCTGAAAATACACGGGTATTATTCACGTATAGAGGGACTGCAGTAATTTTGCCCACTTCGATGGAGAATATATACGCGATAAACAGAGCTATAAGGAAACGTGGTATCTGTGACATAAGTGCTTTCAGAGCGAAAGAAGCAATCGGAAGGAAAGGGAAATGTGAAATTGGATGTGAAAGTTGTTACATGTGAATATTACCGGTGAAGTTGTCATGACAGAAGGGTTTAATATTTTTCTTAAACAGAAGCTATTGAATTTCAGAGAGCAACTTGTTTCCTTTTGTAGAAATGAAATATCAAAGGTAATTAGGGTAGTGTAGAGATGATTTTGGGAAAAGCAACAGTAGTGGCATTGAATATTTACTTTTGATTGATAAAAATTGATTAGAAATAGTAGCTTTAGACAGAGTTAAGAAAGAAAAAGAAGAAATTCGAGATCCAAGCTTTTTTTACGATCGAGTAGTATTATTTTACAACACGAAATATGTCAACTACAGCAATCTGTTTTCAATTCGCAAATAATATATAGAAATATTTACTTTGATTGAATCAGTGAGTTGAAGGACAGTAAGTACAAGTCCAAAATTAGCCATTTTCAAACAATTTCAAAACTAAATATAAAATGCGTAGAATTACACGAAGTACCCTACAGTGTTTCACGTAGTCCCGTCAATTTAACGAGTGCGAATACTTGTCATGGATTTGACAATAAACGAAAAAAAAAAAAAAATTAAACATGTGACCAAATCAATGAAGTACAAAGCGAAGCATCAATATTATATCAAGAAATTTGTTGTTGGAAGACTAATACTGGCCAACAAGGTGAAGACAAATTTTTTGAATATTATGCTTTTGAATATTATTATGCTTATTTTAACAATCACTTTTCATTAATAATTTCTACTTCAATTACATCTCAAGTAAGTTAATAAATTGCGTTATTTCTTTAATTTCCCGACTAAAAAGTGGTTTGAGTTGGAAAACAGTACGTACAAGTTCAATGGTTAAGTTCGGTTTGAATTATTGAAAATTTATGAAAAATTTTAACCATAATTAGGCATATATAAAGATGTTCTCATCTGGGTTAGCGTATTTAAATTAGAACAGCACTATAAAATCAATGGCGTTGATGATACACGAAAACTAAGCCTATTCTTTCGACTTGTACTGTTCTTCAACTCGTTGATTCAATTGAACTGATTGAAATTTTTCCTCGTACAATTACTATTTATCTCGATGAAATCCTCTACACTTACTTTCGTAATACCCTTCTGGACACTGCTGCAGACATACTGCTAGATCGGTAACTCGCAGGTGAGCAGGTGCACAGGAGAGACAAGAATCCTGGCCAGCTCCGGCACAGATTTCGCAGGATTCATGGCAAGGCCAACATACGCCTCCTTGGTTCGGGAAGCTCCTTGGAGGACATCGACTCACGCACGTGCTGCAATTGCAATTTTCCAACCAAAAATTCTTTCAAATAGGTACCTTACCGTTCTAAACGCTTTAATCCTATCAGATGGGTTATCCCAAATCCGCTTTAATTCCCTTTAAGAGGCCAAGTAAGCGTTTACCCTTGTTAGTTGCACGCTCACGTTTTCTTGGATCCTTCAGGTGTAAGGCGAGATGTAAATCCCAGATTAGCGATGCGCATAACATTGTTATTCACGTTCGTTGTTGTTACAACGATCAAGGAACAAAATTATATTACAGCTTTGGAAAATAGTAATCCAGATGTTGTGTAACTGTTAGCGTTGTAAAATGAAATGTCAAGGGAGAAATGGACGAGGGTCTGTTTCTTGCTTGCTACAATATTTGTATACATACGGATGAATTTTTTATTGAAGAATTCAGTTTTGTACTTAGAAATGGGAAAATAGATGAAGATTTCAAGTTATTGTCATTTAATTCGTAACAATACATGGGAAAAAAGGCTAAGGTTTCCGTGTTTGCATGGGAAAAGGATAAGAGTGTGCGTTGTACAGTGTCTTCGCGCTATGTTAATACATTTTTTAAGTATAACTGTCAGGTAAATGTTAATTAATCCAGTAATGTCTAGAGAATCACAAAAATCACAGAAATTTAAAGTTCGTTTTACTCAAAATAACGTTAAGCGGACACTCATTCTGTTATCCCAGTACCTACTCTTGAAACACGTATCAGGAATAAATTGACCCGTGTGTTACTTATGCCATTATTAGTTATAATTTAATGGTCACTTGATATAAATACGAAATTCTGTCGACACTGTGTGCATATATCCATTTACAAATTAAAACAGGACAATTTCTAGTTGTTTTTCAATTAAGCAGGTAGAGACATTTTATCGAGATTACTAATGAAAAATTGGGATGAAAAATTGATGTTAATTACTGAAATTAATTAGTAAATGTCGTATTTTAATTGAGCAGATAGAGACATTTTGTTGGGATTGCTGATGGTATAAAGATTAAAAATTGGAGGAGTTCAAAGAATTACTGACTTTTTTCTTATCTACGAAAACAAATAGAGTTTAACAATATTCGATTAATTCCAATCAATGATAAAAGTTAATTAAAACGGGACAAAATTGTCATGTTTTAATTTATAAATGGATAGATATATGTATTGTGTCCCAAATCAATTTCCGATTTTCTTATGATAATTTGTAAAAAAAAAAAAAAAAAAAAAAATAAAATTCTAATCAACTTTTACCATGGATTAAAATTAGTTGAATATTGTTAAACTATATTTGCTTTCGGAGGTAAGAAAAAGGTCAATAATTCTTTCAAGTCCTTCAATTTTTAATCTTTATACCATTAGTAATCCGACATTTACTAATTAATTTGTGAATAAATAAGCAATTGAAACAATAATTTCTCAATACACATACATGCATTCTAATTCGATGCACTGAAACATTACTATTAAATTGCACCGAGTATCACAAGTGCTCTTCATTTGATATTTACATATAATGAAAAATGACAGAGGTGAAAATGAAAAAAAATAACATTGAACGTGGATTAAAAGAAAAAAAAAAAAATCGCCAACAAAGGACATCGTTTACGTGTCGCACGTCGATTTTAACGAAAATGTGTGATGTAGTAATACTTAAAAAAAAAAATATTCGACACGTATCTTCTTTAAAGCAGTTTAATTTGAAAGTATGGAAAATTAGAAAAAGAGTCATTTCATCGTCAAATAGTTCTCCGGCTGGCAAGGTTCGGAAAAATAATCGAGCTTCCTGTTTAAACAGCAGTTCCATCTTTCATGAACACGCGATGAATCTACGGTATACATTTACGTAATAATACAGAGTACACAGTAAGCACAAAGAAGCGAATACCAAGCTGCTTTAATCTTGCGGAATTAACAGTCTATGTTTTCCGTCCAGTAGCGCAGGAAAAATTTATCTGACACGTTATTACGTGTACGAATTAAGTACTCTTCGTCAGAGCCAGGCAACCATGAATGAAAAAAGTATTTAATTAAAATGTTCCACTAATACTCGAGTATCGTTACTTCCTTGTTATTACTGCGTTATTGCAGTTTTTCCATTTAGAGCGTACTAATCAAATAAAATATAGGAAATCAACGGAGATAGCAAATATTACGACACGTGACATTTTACAATGGTTTTTCCAGGAAAATTTCACAATTCTTCGAAACATACAAGAAAGAAAGTTACGATATTAATAATTCACGACTTTTAGAAGATTTCCAAGAGCAATGTAAAATGTAGAACTAGCAGATGATTACGCAATATTGAATTTCATAATAAAATATACGTGAAAGTAGCCGTGAAAAAATTGATTAAAGGAATATCAAATTTTCCCTGCGAACCAGTTATTGCCAGACCGAAAATTCACCGTTGTATTTTTGCAAATGCTGGCGGGGCAAGGTGGACGTACAACTGGCACAACGCACAGCGAAATGTATTATGAAAAGAGGCAAGTGGTAATTCGAATAAGGTGAGTTTTCAAGGTTTTTGTTAGCAATTTCTTTCAACGTGAAACAAACAGATCTTTAATAACAGTGTTACTTCGAAGCATTTATTGAAGCGAAGGGAAAAGATAAGTTACTTGTCAGTAATATTTGTGCATGGCAAATTGGCACCTTCTATTGTATTTAATTCTAATTTATTTTATTCCCTTTAATTCGCATGGAATTATTTTTAGTACGGTATTCAGTCACAGATATTATTTTCACTGCAAATAAATGATTTAAAAGTTGGAGGAACTTTAGATGTGGAAATTGTGGAAAAATGTAACGAATAAAAAATTCAAGATGATTCATGAAACGAATTGTAGAAAAATTATTCTTTCGTTTCGCCGATAAATATATGATATCGGTAATTTAAAAAAAAAAAGAATTCAAAAATATTAACTATTACATATCCATTTAAAATAACTAACACTGCACTGTGATAACTTTAGAAAAGAATATAATTAAAAATACACAATTGTAAGAAATTACGTTGTTTTTAGAACAGGTGAAATGACGTATTTATTTATGTAAAGCGTGGAAGTCCGAAACAAGCAAGATACGAGTTAGCATTGTTTTCGCGAAATAAAAAGAAACGGAACACAGTACTAAAACCGACGAGGAAAGAAGAAGTCTAAACATTTCTGTACACGTTGTTGCTAGCTCCGCGTAAACTTTGCCGTGAAATTTTAAAACTTTTCTTTAACCTTTTGCCTTTGAACCTGTGCAATTTGCAAGAATTCCGGATTTTTGCCGCTGTCTCATTCTCGAAAGGTGAAACATACTTTTGTTTCTAATTGGAGCTGCGGGATTCTTTGTACAAATTTTTTTTACAGCAGTCCACACGACAAATCTAAAGGAGTGCACACAAAGTGTAGATAAAAAAATATCAAGCGCTGTAATTGCAATTCGCACAAAGATTCTTTTCACGGTACAACGTGACATCTTTTTCATAAGATCCGTGGTAAATTCACGATTTATCATAAATTGCGTTAATTTCAACTATTCATTTCCACTTCGAACGAATATGTCATATTTTATATTTATTTCCTCGAAGTTCTTGATAAACGTTTAGATTTGTAACGGAACAGTCGGTACACATTTATCTCGGTAAAATATGGAACAGAAAGGTGTAAATTTTCGTATACATTGCGTGCATCGAAAAGTAGTCAAATTCTCAATTTAAATGTAAATTTCTTATTAATACGAGCAAAGAACCCGGTGCTTCGTGATAACGAATGCACCAACCAATGAAACAACAGACTGAAAAATAGAGATCAACATGATTGCCATTCAGACAGATTGTCTACAAGTGGATTGCTTATTACCTGCATAAAATATCGTTACGCATTCTATTTTTCGTTAATTGACGACGAGCCTTCGGGAGAAATATAAAAAAAAGCGTCGGACTGATATGGTTTCACATTAGAGTCTTCATTGGCAATTATTCACGCGGATTTGTCACTTTGCAGTGCTGTTTCAGCTTGTTTTTATTGGCAATTTTCCACGCAAATTTAGTAATGCACAGTTCGACGATAACTTTTGTATTGGCAATTTTTTGTAGCTTGTTTGTAGTCTGCAGTTCTATAACGGGGAAATCTACCGTTCACATAACAATACATATCTGCATACTCAAATAAAACGGTTCAATTAACCCACTTTTTCGAGATAAATCTGGTCTTACTGTGCCAACTGGTTACAACTATTTTATGTTATTTTATGATATCTCGTGGGAAGTCGATCAGGAAATATTTACCTTCCGTACTTTGTTACAACTGTGTATCTATAGAAATTTTGCTCAATTTAACTGTTACCATGCCAAGGTAATAGTTTTATAATAATGTAAAATAATAAAGTTCTACGACAAATATACAGAGTGAATCACATAACGTGATCACCTCTATTATTTTCTTTGTTAGTAGACCGATCAAAGTTCTCTTTTGTCACAAATGATACAGTATCGAAGGACTTTCAAAGTGATCACATTAGGTGTATTCTATGCCTTTTTTAAAAATAACTTTTCAAGATCACCTTCACTATTCCGATCTGATTTCTGGTGTACCTTATTCACGATGAAATTTTTCCTCAACCAAAATTTGCCTAATGGAATATTAAATGAAACTAAATTTTCTATCTAAATAGCAGCATTTCAAAGCAAAAATTCGCTTCTTACGCCGACATGTAACCATTTATTTATTTATAACTCGAGTAAAAATTAAAACCTCGAAAAAAATTCTACACCAGACAATTTAGAATGGATTTAAGAATGCGTGTGCAAAATTTCGTAATAATTCATTAAGTTTGTAAATACCGCTTTTGAAATTTCTTGCACGAACATGCAAGGTTACGCAGCATTTCAACAAATTAACATAATTTCCAGTTGAAATTTCGATTTTGGCCAAATAGTATCTGTTTCTTAAACAATGAAGTATCAATTTGTGGAAATTAAAAGAAAACCGGTCAAAGTAGTCTCTCCCCTTAAAATACCGCACTTTGGAACAGTTTCACTACAAGTATATACAACATTCGTGTAAAAAATACTAGGAATACAAGTGTTAAAAATGTTCAACATAGAAAACAACAAATAACTGGAACATCACTTACTTGTCGAGCCGATAATTCTTGCAAGCGATGCACTGGGTGGGCCCTTTCCCGTAACAGCCCTGAGGATCGCACTGGGGATCACAGTCATGAAGAATTTTTCTAGTAGTGTCGAGCGAGTCGTCCCCGACTTGGGACGAGGACGCCGGTGAATCGAAGGAAGACGACGTGTCCCCAGGCAGTCGATTGGTCAGGATAGGAGCTGAAGAGCCGTCTAACGTCGCCACAGACGCCTGGACGTTGGACGCCGCGCCGACGTACGGGCCCTGGTAGCCCTGAAAGGTAGAGGAAGGAAAGAAGTCGACGTCGCCGCGATGGCCCAACGCTAGCGAGTCATCGTCTACAGGGAATGGATAATGCACGTAGGCGTACGAAGAATGCGCTTGTACCGGGTTAAATTGACGCGTTCGTTTCCTGATCGGGTTGATCGCGGTTCCATAGAAGATCAGCTGCCACTTCTTTAGGATCCCTGTAACAGTAAATGATATCATTTTTATCTTTAAGTTCCTTTGTTAAATGTTCTCCTAATGGTTACGTACAATTAACCCCTTAACCTATGATTTCTTTTCTGACAATGCATCTAAGCGTCAGCCATTTTATATTTTAGTACTGTATCAGGTAACAAAAACTAATCTGTCACAAGTTAATTACACTTCGTAATCCTCTGTCTTATAAATTCAAAGGAAAGTTAGGATTACGATTAATTTTTCTTACTAATATAACGATTTTTGTCACATCTTCACCAGAATCTCTGCCACGAGTCTGACAGGTTGCCATATGTTAAGGGGTTAAGTATGTACAATATTATTTAAAAAGTCATGACGATTTCGATACATCTATCAACAATCGCTGGAGTAGGCTGTTCATTTGGACCTTTTGTACCTTTTGGACCTTTTTTTGTAACACTTTGTCGACTGAATGGCCCTTTATCAAAGTTGACTGTGGACAGTTTGGAATATATTATGAGGGTGGTACGAGACAATTTTCTTCTCCAGTTATGGTGGTACGAGCAAATTTTATACGTAATTTAAATGGTTTCAAAGAGTGAATAAGATGGAAGAAAAAATTTTGTATAAATGCTATTTGCTTTTGTTTTTTTCAAGGTCACCTATGTATATCTACATGAATTTATATATTTTTTTCTACTGTATGCTGTAGCATAATAATATGACCTTGGCTCTAAAATTTTCAATCAAATGTTCAACTTTCTTTCATTTTTTGTCATTTCCTCTATCAAAAAAATTTCACTTTCATCTTATTCACCCTGTCAAACCATTTACATTACGTATACAAATATTCTCGTATCATTATAGCTAGAGAAGACAAATAGGTGGCTTGTTTTACGTGACCCACTCTGTATAATGGAAAGTTGAAATTTGGTCTACAAGTTAGAGGAGGCATGACTCTACGGTTTTTGTAATTTTATTTCTTTCCCATATCGCTGATTTAAATATGGCGTGAGTGATTTAAACATTTTTGCTTATTTCTAATAAACATGGCGAATCATAGATATCCATTTGGTACGAAGTAAATGTTGGAATGCTATATGTAAGTATTATTTCGTTATTTTGATAAAGTTGAAATTAATTAATAGAAATGTCAACGAGAGAAAGCAAAAACTGTAACGTTATCATTATTAACAAGAACGTTAATTTGAGCATCTGGCATAAATAAAAGTTCTTCATTGACTAACGGCTACACATAAAGTAATTGTAAAATAAACATTATTTTATTATATATAATACTGTGAATTCACGTAGTCTAATATTATTAACAAAAATATATTTCATTCCGGTATTTTTCTCTCGCTAAAGAAATATGATTTCTCCACTCATTTGCCATATTTATCCCTAGATCTAAGTGCTCGATGATGCGAGTGCGTATGACACTTGATTCCTGAAAAAATAAACGTTAAATTAAATAAAAGAACACTTCATACTTATTTTAACTCTTAAATAAAAAGATCTTCAAATAGGTATTAAATTTTTAGTTATTAGGTTACTAGCAAGAGATTGAAAAGGCGCAAACATTTACGCCATTATCATTAGTGGCTTTTTTCACAAAAACAACAAGGTTAAAAAAGACGAAACAGATTTTGTGTCATTCAAAAATTTTAGTTTTGAAAAATGAGACAGCTCTCAAGTAACTGAAGAAAGTTAAATATGATTCAAAAAATGTTGGAAATTTTCAACATGAACCAAGAAGCGGTACAATCATAAAATTTAACTAAAGACGAATTTCGAAAATCTGTGGGAAAAGATCTGGTAGTAACGATTCGTGAATGAATTAATGGAGTCAGTTAGCAAATTTTAACAGTAGATTTCACATTTTCTTCCCCCCCCCAAAAAAAAGTAAAAATAAAAAATCTCCAAAACTGATGATAAAATAAAGAAAATAATCCAACAAAATCCGATATAAATATCATCCGATTTTGGGATTATTTTAGGTGATCAATTTGATAATGTTTCATTTGAGAATTTATTATTATTCTATTACCCATTTTTGCAGTATAGAGTTTTAAAAGCTATATAAAACAAAAGTTGTATAATATAAATCCACGAACTCTGGAAATAACTTAATTTTGAAAATTTTAATCCACTTTAACCGTTTTACGAATTTTAGTAAGTTTTAATATTTCACAAGGTCATTAGACGACAAAGTGTTATCTGTATTGTTAGAACTGGTTAATAATTAACTTTTTCAACAAGCATGCAGTTTATAACTTATTCAAGTGTTGAAAACTTAAAAGCCATGCACTAATGGCTATTTACCATTTGCACTAGTGCAGAAATCGAAAAATTGTCAAACTACAGATCGGCAAAACAAAGATGAGGCTGCTGACGTTATCGTCAATGCGACTACTGCTGGATTACTCGTCGAATTTATTAGCCGAAATTATTCCTTGAATTAATTATTGAGTGCTGATCCGTTACCATTTGCTCACGCAAGGCTCGATCGTCGCCTATCATTCTTCATAGAAGACTTCACTATTGTATCTTCCACTTCTAGACCCTAAAAGACCCGTCTGAAGCCTCGTCTTTGCCTTATCGATCTGTACATGAACCACTCAGAAGCCAAAGTGACTAACTCCATAAAATTGAATTTATTAAATATTTTTTACTTATCAAGAATTAAACACTAAGCATGTGCTTTGATACTAAAATTAGAAGAATATCAAAAAGTGGTGTTAATCATTTTGCCTTCTGAATGGCTCACATATCAATTCGATTAACTTCGCATAGTAATATAATTTATGATAAACGAAAGACTAAATATTTAATTAAATGAAAAACTTCACTCAAACATATCGTCTGTTTGTTAGAAGAGTACATTTTTCAGGAAATCGGTTTGAAATTTTCTGTGATAGAAAGTTTTTAGTTACTTAACCATATAGCAACGAAAAAGTTTTCTTTTGCAATTTAGCTAATAGTCTTTGGGTTTTTACGGGTCTCTAATAAAATATTGCTTATGTGCATTGCTTACTATTAAAAAAAAGGGCTAAAGCAGTCCTATTTTGAATCGTGACATTGTTCTTGTTAAATAAGTATAACTTTAATTTCAAATAAAAATACCTCACTTGTCGAGTTATTTTTTGCAGATATCTGAAAATTAACGATTTTTGCAGATATCTGAAAATTCACGAATTTCGAGATGTGTCACTCTTCCAGCAAACCGACGATACGGATTCTGTATTGAATTCAAATAACCAATTTGTAGTATATCGATTTGAACGTTGAAACACTACGAATACTTGCCTGGAGAGTTCACGTGCCGACTTCCTGCGTTAATGATCTGCAGGGTCCATCGACCATCCGCCTTCTCACCCCAGAAGTGTACGCTGAGGAAGGGCCAATCGTCGAAGCTCGAGCTGAGGACGTCCCGTGGCCTCTCGAAGAGTAACGTCGACGTAGTGCCCATTGGAGAAGTCAACAGCAATCTCAAGTTTCCACGTGGGAAGAACCTTAACGAAACCTAATGGAAAAATAATATTCCCTTTGTCTTTATCCGCTCAAAAGGTGTAAGAAGACATCCTCCAATATTACTTCAATAACGTTAAAACCAATATTTGTGATTCTTTAAAGAATCCATTATAGAATAAAAGAATTGATTAAAATAATCTGTGTTATCGTTTACGCTAATTTTGTTACTCCTTGACACTCAATTAGTGCTGTCTTATTCTTTAAATATTGAAATATTAATCATGTACAGTTACTCCAAAAAATATTTGGACACTATACAAGCTTGCCTTTCTAGTGATATAGTTCGGTTAATTATAACAGGATTAGGTTGATGCTTTTTCGTTGTGAAACGTAAATTATTGTAGTTAAAGATTATATATTGTTAGTTTAATGCATTTCCGTACATATTAGGTGTAGAAATGAATTCTTTCCGACTTCTGGGGACAATCAGTGTTTCATTTGAAAAGAATGAAAACAGATCAATCATCGAAATAATTTCTATTACTGTTGATGACCTTATGCTATTTTTCTGACAGATTGCGAATACCACCGCGATAGAAACTTGGTGGCTTTGAATCAATTATGTGAATCCAGTCGGAAAGAATTTATTTCTACACCTAATAACATTGTCATACAAATTAATCGAAAGTATGTTCAATTACTATGTTGCACAAATATTCGGACATTTAGCAAAAATGAACATTTTCAATATTCATATTATTCATATATCCATAACATCTTAAATATTCTAAATATTTCTGTCTGTCATGTTTAATGGTTGTTTTATTAGCGTCTGAATATATTTGGAAGTAATTGTATATTGAAAATGAATGTTTCAAACGAGTGAACCAACAATTTAGAACACACTTTTCCATTGTTTATAAATTGGAACAATATCTTTGCTGTAATACTGGTTTTTAAAATTCACGTGAATTGTAAAATTATATTATTCTTATTAAACCTAAACGGGAAGTCTATTTCGTTCTTTCATTAACAAGTCAAATTTTACCTCATGGTGTGCATACGAACAAACTTTGTTCCTTTACATTAGAATACATTTTCAACGTTGGGAGGGTACTGAATAAAAGAACGAACGATTAGATGAGAAACCCATAAGGGGAGCATTGCATGAAAAATCTGACGGAAGGAAGAACACCGGAGGAAAGCGAGAACGTTTATAAAAAAAATTTATTTTCACTTTATGTATATGTAAAAGTATATTTTGTTCGGGCTTACGATTCGTGAAATGGGTCTAAAAAAAAATTTACATTTTAACGATCCGGTGAATTTATTCCTTCTATGGGCTGAATTTGCAAATGTACGTACATAATACGAGAATCTAAAGGATTATTGCCATTAAAAGTATATTTAAACTGAGCTGAAAGGTATTAGCTACTGCAGAGAGAGGAATATTGCGTGATAAAATACTACGTTTTTTCGAACTCGTATGTAGAAAAAAAAAAAAAAAATGTCCCAAAGGTAACTTTTCTCTGTAAGTGAAATCTACAGTATTGAAAATGGTTTCGTACGAGAACGATTGTTACAGCCTTGTGTTGAAATATCTATTTCAAACTATTTTTTGCAGTCGAATAAATTACGCGTATCGCAATGGAAAGCTAAAATTGAAAGAGCCAATAAATGCTTAACAAATTTAAAGGAACATCAAGATGAATTAAAAAAAAAGTACTTCTGTTTACAAGATACCAAGTTTACCAAGTTTAGGAAAAATTCAAAGCAACGTTTAGATCTGTTTCCAATCGAGAGAGCGGCAAAAACTAAACGGAATTTTACTCTTCGCTTGCAAACGAATCCAACGCACTCCTCAAATTATTCGTAAGATGAACAGGGGTAGTTATCAATCGAACTGTATTTTCTGCAATGGAGCGTGGATGCTGAGTTTTTCGTGGCAACGCTCCATCGCAGAAAATATATTTCGACTTACATCCGTCCCAGTTCACTTTGGTGATAATTTCAGAGGTGCGCTAGATTTGTCTTCATTTAAGGGGGTGCACCACCCTTGAGGTCTGAAAATGATACCTAGTTTTGGCTTTTTTTTTTTAGAGAAAATAATTTACTCAGTCGAAAACTTTTCATAAGGGCTTTATCGTAATAACCCCTCAAAGAATGTAGAAATATTTTTTCGTTTAATTTCTTTGCAAAATGGCAGCGTTACAGCCGCGTCGTCGAACTTCTATTTCAGACGCACGCCTCCACGATGTTGTTTCCTGCTGCCACACGGTTTGACTTGGAGCGAAATATCAAACATTTTTATAATCTACATGTCAAATACTAAAGAAGTACACAGAATTTTAAAAAAATATTGAGTTTTATAAAAATGACGAGCATATGAAGAAATAATCACATTTTTTCCCAAAATTTGAGTATAAAAATGTTAATTGCAGAATCTCTCTTCGAATAATTCAATATATTGCAAAAATCCTATGTATTTCTTTAGATTACATAGCAGAGAGTATTTTGAGAAAATTTCAAGTGAATCGGATGAAAACTAGAAATTATGGACACTACCGACTTTAAAAATGTCATTCAAAGAAAAACGCGATTAAAATTTCGATTACTGATTGACGGCGCTTCGTGAAATCGGCTCCAATGGTATAAAACCATTAAAACTATTTGGATTACATTTCTAAAAGTATAAACCATCAATTTAAGCAAAAAAAAAATTGGATTTTTTCAAACCTCAGGGATGCTCTAACTTCTTAACGAGTAAAATACACCTTTCGCTTTTTGTCCTTATCGCAATTAGCAACAAAGGTTGGAATTTTTCCTAAATTTTACCACGAACTTTCCCAACAACTCAATGGTAATCCTGCATTTCATTCGTTCTTGTTCATTTCCTTACCTTGCACTGCACGTGCTCGAGGAAGCGGACCTCGTTTAAGGATCCAGCGCAACCGGTGACATCCATGTACACGCTCAGCGTGTAACCGTAGGTTGGATCGATACGCCTCTCCTCGCTGATCTCATCGGACTTGCAAATATGTTGAGGTGGCACGTTGGTCCACTGTTCGGCAAGGTTCACCATAGCGCCTGCGTCCATGAGCCCATAACCGAATTTGTGGGAGACCTTTCTCTTCACCCCGTTCAGGATCCAACCGGGCTCCTTTTCAAGTGGGCCAGATCTCGAGGTGAGGACCACCAGGTACTGCATGTCCCTCCACGTGAGGCTCGGGTTTGCCTCCAATGCCAGGGCGGCGATGCCAGCGGCCAACGGGGCCGAGGCTGAAGTTCCTGTGTGCTCGACCGTGCAAATATGATCTGGCCTCAGTTTCGCGTCCATGTCTACAAGGCTTGTAACCACCTTGAGTAGCACTCGATATGGACAGCGTAAAGATACTGTTCGTGTAACCGTCGCAATTGCACGAGTCCGTGTGCCGACCACCGTTACCCGACGCCCACACGAAGATCGAGCCCTTGCCTTTGCGACCCTGTCGTACGTTTGGAAATTGTTCAATGGTATCGTTTTGCAAGTACAGAGAATGAGAGAGAGTGGTACTCTCTGATTTCGAGACAATTTTCTTATTCGAAAGTTTAGTTTTGGTAGCACAGACGAAGGTAGCATTTAACGCTAAAAGAACTGGCTGTATCAAAATGAGCCAACTTCCCAGAAGGGAATTTTACTAGAAAAAATACTTTTTATGTCGATGCAAATAGAAATAAACACGCAGAAAACACAGAAAGTTACAAAGGGTGAGACTTATCAATATCGAAAATTCATCTTTTTTAGGTAAGTTGCTAATGGCTCATTTTGACCCAGTCGACACTTCTAGTGTTAATAAAGAAAGGTGGTAATTGTTATAATGTGGCAGAGAGAAATTGGAGATATGCAGTATCTGTATAATCATTCTTATTAGGATTGCAAATATGGAATATTTCTTGGTCCATAGATTTAGTGACAAAATTTTGTTCAACTTATTTTAGTTTTTCTTTTGTGAAAATTTTTGATGGGGTTTTTGAAGGTAACTATAATAGTTTGGGCGCATAGTTAACCAGCAAACTATTATAAATCGAATGATTACCTTTTTACTTTAAAGTAAATCATTTTCTTTGTACCAATAACAAATGTTATTCTTCTAAATAAAATAACGTAAATACTATTTATTTACTCTCTTCTCTGTTGAAATTATACAATACTAAACAAATTCTAATTAGGTGAATGGAAACCTTTTCAACTGATTAAAAAAAGGTGATCTTTTGATTCAACTGGGGAGAGTGCTCTTCGCCTGTCTTTTGTCGTGTCGTATCGGTTGACGTACCCTGCCGTCCATAAGTATTAGGACACCCGTTGTGTTCGTACAGAAAGCATTATATGATTTAAATTACATTTCCTCGCCAAAGTTGGTGTCATACGTTAGCAAAAATATACTTAAAGCGCCGGTTATTTTGTTGGAAACTTTAATTAAAGCACCGCAATATTTACGAGTTTTGTAGAAACATGCATTTTTACAAAATAAAATAAAATAACTCTTGTAAAACAGAAAATTTCCATTCAAAAATTTTACATAGTGCTTATTACAGGCACAGCCACGATTTTTAATGATATAAATATTCAGCCACTTGCTGTTCAAGAGATATAATATTTTTTTCTCCACAAACACGTAAAAACGCATTTAGGCGGGTCCAGCGCTTAAAGTGTTATTAATTCTGTAATGACTTTTGTATGTAAAATTTTGTAACGTCAGCGAGGCTTGCTTCACATTCAAGAAATAGATTTTAGTAGATTTCTATAGACTTTAGTAAAATTCAGTAGATTTCAGTAAGTGTCCTAATACTAAACGAACGGAGGAGCGTATCTCAAAAGACACGAGAGAGAGAGAGAGAGAAACTACACAATCGAATGCAACTTACGCTGGTTACGCCATAGATGAACGCCCTCCTGGCAAGAGGGCCAGGACCATCGACGGTTTTTCCATCGTCCTCCGGGCCCCAAGATGCGCTGTATATATCGATGTGATCAGGATTCAATCCCAGCCCTCTGGCTTCGACGGCATCGTTTACCGGGCCATCGAGCATTCGCACGCCTGAGAACACGGACGGTATGTGCGTTAGATAGCTTTCTTTCTCGTTGCCTGCGCCTACGAGTTTTCACATTTCCATGGAATCCGCGCGCAAGCCTTTGCCACGAAACGAGCTAATCGCAAGAAACATGGCCCCATGGAATTCTAATTGCATTTTCCTTTCATTTTCCTCTCTCCTTTCTCTCTTTATCTTTCTCCTGGTCGATCGACATCGAATTCCATCGGTGGAGAACGCGCCTCTTAAATGCCGCGCGTTACACGCTATTTCGAACGCGTTAAATCGAACACGAACTATCGACATGCATTTTAATGGAAACGAGCCGATAATGTTATCGGAACTCGATATCCCCGCGAGGGAAAACGACTTACAACTGGCGACTCGATGCGTGAAATGAGTGACATTCGGATAATTGTTACGGAGAAAAAGAAGACCGAATGAAACGTAACGCGAAGCGTCGGAAAAAAGAAGTTCTGTCCTTCTTAGTTCGATTGTCCTGATTAACATTTTTGAGCATCCGAGAAAAATCAGGTAAAAACTAGTAGAAGTAACTGTAAAAATTAGACTGTTTCTAGAGCCGTACAAAACACAGAGGACATTCTAACTTTGCTTAAACGGTGGAAAACACGTAGACCTTTAAATATTTCAGAAAATCCGGAAGAATGAACAAATTAGAATATAAGACGTTTTAGCTTCATGATAAATGAGACTACAAGCGCAACAGAGGCCTAACCCCAAAAAATTTCTTTGCGTACTATAGCTAATGAAATTGTCGACGTTGTAAAATATTTTTTTAAGTTTCTATTTTTAGGTACACATGTATTATTTATCCCGTGAATGTTTTTGGAAGGTTGCTATAGAACTAAAGTTCTGCTGTATACGAGATGGTTTATGCCGAAATGTGAATTCACCCAAAATTGTGGGTTATGCCACTACTGCGCTGATAGCCTCAAATACGCAGTATTTGGAATGTAGAAATTTCGAGACACGTTAGGGCATTCAATGATGATACGAATGATACAGCGATTGATATTTCTGGGAAACATCAATCACTGGCTGCTCTCGGCACTGAAATTTCACCGCTAAGTGTTGCTTTTTGGGTATTAGAATTACGTATTATAAATTATCATAATTTTACATATTACACTAGGTTATTACGTGTAGTTCGAATTTTGCGAATAATAAAGGGTAAGCGGAAACACGTATAACGCGAAAGGAAGAAAAATAGCACCCGGATCGTGAAAATTCCAAAGTATAGGTCTTCAAGAATTTGCGATTTATAAAATACGAGTGTTAGAAGCTTTTCCTAATACAGGAAGGAATTAATTTTCGTGTTTAAAATAGTTTAGTAAAAATTCAAATTGAACACTGAATAAAATGTGAAAATTAACAAAATTTATGAGCAAACCGCACGTTGAAGTAATTTTTTACTACTTGCGTGTAAAATTCATCTTTGAATTTATGATAATTTTATGTCAATGAACAGCTTGTATTTACCTAACTTAACCTAACCAAAAAACGTATATTTCAGATGTTAAAATAACGTATCAAATCCTGTTTGATTTATATATGAATTGTTCCAAGGATTTTCCCCGAAGTTGGTTATAATTATTCGCGGAAACGTTGAAAAACTTCGCTAAACGCATTGTCTAATATTGAATAGACATGCAGAAACAACTTAATACCACGAAACAATTGTATTAGTATAGAGGTACGTCTGTGGGTTGAGAATTGCGATTCTGTTGCACGAAAATATTGTAGACGACGTGCTGGTACACGTTGCGGAGGTAGGAAATTTATGTGTAGGAAATGTCTGCAAGGATGCGTGATGTTAATTTTGAAATGGATCCATTGTTCAGAGTTTCTAACAGAAGATAGTTTCAAGAGTCAACACCTGGTAGACAGAATATCCGGAAACGAGGGAAGTGTACAATATTCGAGTCACCGTTTCGACTTGAATTGTGTGTGTACGTAATTCAATTTCAGAGTTTTTAGCAGAAAAACAGGAAACCAAAATATTCCACGGTCTAATCTCGAAAAAAAAATTTTTCTGAACAAATTTTAACAATAAAGTTTGTAATAACTATGACGGTGACTGGAACATTGTACATATTTAGGTACGATTTTTTTAGTACACGATATATTTCCGAATTTTACACCATACTTTTAAATAATCGCCATTTAACTAAGATTACCCTTTACATTAATCTCTGATATTACTATATATGTATTAATCTCTGATAATGTACGAAGGAAAATGCATAATTGGATTAAGAAAAAGTAATATTGAATTTACGAAGAAAGAACTTTCACAGTAAAATTACTTTTTTCCAAGAAAAGCTACAAAATGTTATACGTGCTTTTAACTTCGATACATGCAAAATGATTCATTGAGGAATAAGGAATCAAGGTTAGGAAAAATTGACATTTTTTGTTTAAAGCATTCAATAATCAATTTCTATCACTCTAAAATTTTTTTGTTAATTTTAGTTCATAAAAATTGAAAAGTTAGTTAATTATAATTGAATTAAATTGAAGAATTTGTGTAAGGATTTGTGAAATAATTTATGCCAGCTTGACAAAATCTTAGGAGAGCATCGTTACATTGTATCCAATAGCTATGCAAATCTAAAAGAGGGTTGGATGATTCGTAATGGGCTGCAATTAATACGGTTGAATTAGTTACACTGTAATGTTTACTTGATTAAACAAGTAGATTTCAATACTTCAATATTGTCAAAAAATCCCATGTGATGTAATTGTCACTGCAAAGTTTGTTGTAGTTAAAAAAGAAAATCTATTTTCAAAATAACACTTTTCTCAAATTTATATTATGCTACAGGTAATTTTAAAGAGCAAACTATTCTGTCTTAATTTTTTTTTTTTTCGTGTTATATGCATTGGTTTGTAATGTTCTCAATTTAACTGCATTAACCCTTTCGCTGTGAAGATATAAATACGAAATTTTAAAACTATTACTTTTTAACTTTAAAAGCAACTCAAATTAACTCCAATTAAGTGTTCTTCTTTGTGCCAGACACTTCGAAAATATTACCTAATATTTTTTATAATATTACGAAAATATTACATACGTAGTACATGTTAGAATATAACAAAAGTATTACACAATATATGTTAAGTTATGTCACAAGTAACTTCGCTTTCAACAGCATCACAACAAAATCATCTTACATCAACTACCCTCTGAGATCTCATTCGTTACACCCGAAAACTATAACGAACGAATACAAAAATCGAAGCCGTCCAATCTTGAATTTCGCTGAACTCAGGGTCCCAGTAAATACAACGTTCAAGAAGTGACCCGTTTATTTTCTTCCTCCGGACTAGAACTCGAGACAAACACTTGATCATAGGTGGAACGGGGAAGTCGTAATTCATATCACCGGATATCGAAGAAGTCGCTTCTAATAAAGAGGACCGTTTATAGGAATGAAATTTAATTTGCTGCAGTTGCGTTTTCTTTTCGGAACAAGGCTCCCGGAAACGCGAACGGTTATTTATAGGGTGAAACGACAAAGGCGTATTCTCTTTTTCACTTCTCTCTCACACTTCAATAGCTCCTGCTGTCCGGAAGGAAAAATTCGCAATCTCTTACCTCCGATGCTCGCGTTGTACGCGACGCCGACGCCGCAGTATTGGTTGAAAGCAACCGCGGCAACCTCCCCGGCGCACCGCGTCCCATGCTTGTTGTCGCCGTTATCCCTTGGCATCGGATCGTTGTCATTGTCATTGATATCCGTGCTGGCTTGGTGATCGTAATTCAGCGCCAGGTCCGGATGATTCGTCTGTATGCCGTCGTCGAGGATCGACACGACGACACCCTTGCCAGTGTAACTCTTCTGCCACGCAGGGCCAAGATTCATGTCGTAGCCATCTTTGGCTCCTCCGTTCTGGAAAGAGAAAATAGAAGAACGGCGTCGAATTGATGTTCTACCGTTGAAAAATCGGATATTTCGTTGTTGGCTTTGGTGTCCAATGAAATTGGAATCATTTTTTGGGATAAACAAAAGGAGGATTTGACGATCGTTAAGGTTCTTCTGCGTTTAACTCCATCGTACATTATTGATGTGGGTGATTGAAATAAAAGTTTCCTTTTGTATATTCAACTTTTATTAACACGGCTCGGAAAGAGCTCTAGGGACTGTCTCTGGACACCCAAAAAGAGAAAGCTAGGGTCCGCTTATACCTACGAACTGTTTATACTATTGTATTGCAGTGTAGAGCAGTGATGGCGAACCTGTGACACGCCAAGACATTTTGGGTGACACGCATCGTTTACGGACAAAACCGAGCAGATCACAAATAATCGTCACACAAACAACGAAAAACAACGGTGCCTATCTTCTATCAACGAGCTTCAGAATCGTTAATTCGGAGCTGAACCATAGCGAGTCCATGATCGTACGAGGTCGTAACGCTCGCAACGATTATGGATATTTCTAGATGTGACACGACACCCGAGTTAAGCTAGGTTTTTTCCGAATTTTGACACACCGAGCTCAAAAGGTTCGCCATCACTGGTGTAGAGTGTTTCTGCTCTAAGAGAAGTATCTTTGTTTAGAAAAAAAAAACGTTGAGACAATTTTTGTTTTCAGGCGATATATTTTGTGTAATAATCCAACAGACGAGATATCTCGCGTCTCGATATCGTTAATTTAACGCTTTTGACGAGAAATATCGCGCCTTTGTTTCTTAACCCTTTCGCTACGGCTGAATTGGTCGTCGATGCGCCACCGCTGAACGGAACTCCAAGCCATGAGATTGCATTTCCGCGTTAGATTGTTGCTTCGATATTTTTTTTTAGAGATAAGGAAATTTTCATTAACAAGTAATATGCTGTCGAGGACAGATCTCGTTAGAACACTCGCAACGTTTGCTTCGATTCCTGACCGATATTAGGAGCTCGCTATATTTGTTCTACCGACTATATCTTAGAGTTTCTATACTCAGAAATCGCTATTCTATCGAATTTGACTATAAAAAATTGGACATTACAGTAGGAAACACAAAATAGATTTCTAAAACTTTTTTACACTTCCATCTGTAAAGACATTATTGTCACCGTGTTACGTCTCTTCTACAACTGTACAAATTTTGTAAATAATGTTTTCGCTTAAAACTTGAAATAATGGAGATATTTGAGGTGGGCAGAATTGATGAGACACTGTACACTTAATTTTATTTCAGATAAAACTTTCCACCAATTTTAATGCAAAATAATTATTCAAGGCTTTTCCGAATTAGCCTCTCAATTAATGTCACGGAATATTATAAATAAATACCCAGAAACAATGAAAGATCTCTCGAAGGAGACCGCGAAAAAGTGCAGAGTAAGTCGGGTTAAAAGCAAACAAAGAGTATCACCGTGCAATTTACAGTTCGCCGACAAGAAATATGCGCGTTGTACACTGTAGCGAAACGAATGGATGCAATTCGGTAATAACGCATTTTGTCAGAAAATGAAATATTACGTTTGCAATACTTGAAATTAATTAACTCCTCTAATGGCTGGGCATAAATATCGGCCAGTTCTTTCGTGTACCGAAGACCGTAATAAACGATAAATCTTGCCGTGTACGCGTCAGGAAGAATGAATTTATTGGACAACACCGTCGGAACTTTTCGATATAATTCTAATAAAATTTTTCTCTATATGACGAATGACCGTCGAACGGACCGGTGGAAACGGCACGATTCATCGATATGTATATGAACGTTGTCCGCGTCGTGTGTTCGTCCCGTAAATTTATAGAGCGAACGTAAACATTCAATTACAGGACCGCTGTAATAATCGAGCGATTATAAGCACGATAGCACGAAGCACAACCGTAAAATACGAGCTTTGTCGTGGACGTTTCACGAGCGCCGATCATATTCCGCTGCTGCGAAGAATATTTCTCTCTTTTTTTTTGCCCTCTCTTTCTACATTTTTTCTGCATTCTTTTTATCCTTTCGACAATTCTAGCGAATCAACAATGTCGCAATAACATCTGGCCAACGCAAGCATCGTTCAATGTTCCGTTCAGTGCTTTAATGCGGACGGTTGTTTGTATTTTTGGTTTTTGTTTTTTTTCTTTATCCTTTTCGCGTATTTGCTTATTCCACGGTCGAAAAATCGTAAACCTTATCGAGCGTGAAAGGTTTGCAGGAAATTCATTGAATTTCAATCGTAAGGAAATTTTTCGAATGACCGGAGAACGCTTGCCAACGATTCCTCCGCCACTTTGTCATGGTTAAGCGGCTCAAATTTATGAAAATTATTTATGATATACCACGGACGATGAAGAAAATCCGATTGGATAGGTGCATGCTTTATTTAATTTTTAAAGATGATCTCCGGTTTGAATTAGAAAACAGTTCTTTATCAGATTTCAATTCAAGTCCTATTGAGAGTATTAACTATATTTCAGTTGCTTTCTTTTTGATACATCAACCGCGAAGAAAATGCAAACAAAGTGTAAATTCATGTTTCGAAGCTTCAGATTAAAAAATCTCCTTAAATGACTTATCGTTTAAAATAGTGATATGGATATGACAGCTTATTAGGTAAGAGTTGTGACAAATTATACGATATTTTTTAACATAACATGACTTTACAGTTCTTTGTAGAAAAATCATAGATTAAATGATAAATTTGTCGGATCGTAGAAGTTATATCGAATTCAATCCTGTTAGATCCATAAGTGAAGAATATTAATATTCCTTCAAGATTAATTTTTCTTCAGTCATGCAAGATTTATTCTAGAAATGCTTGTAATAGTACCAGATGGATACATTGTAATTCTTATCTAAATAAAGTATAATCTCCACAAGTGTCAGACCGCAAGGAAGCTAAACCTGACAATCATAGAGTCAGGGACTACGTTTTCGAACCTCGCGCCCGCCTTTGTAGTTTGCCGAACGTAGACAAGGACA
>NW_017100422.1:183032-224339 GCF_001263275.1 Habropoda laboriosa
CTTATATACCTTCGGTACCCTCTCCCCAAAGTCATTAGCAAAATCGTCGGTTAGGTCAGGCGGGAAATTTTCGCGGGAGATTTTCGCGGGAGATTTCTGTTATCGTAACACGGTATAATTTATTAATTTTCACAATTTTGTTATAAATTTATACTTCCGACAATTTGTTATAATATTGCATATAAGAATTTATACGTTTTTACAATATTCTTCAATGGAAACATAGGTTTCAGCGTTCTCGTTACTTACTCGTGGTTAAATTAATTTCGTAGGGACTAAAAATCAGGTTGTCCTGTGGTTGTAGATTAAAAATAACCATAGTACAGCTAAATTTATCGTGTTAAATAATTCTTCTTACACGAATGAAAAATGTATTCAACGTTTGTTTGTTATAATATCGTGAAATAAATTATATTATACGTTTTCTCCACCAAACTGGACAAAGTACAACTAGTACTTATCGAAATGATTTATCTCTCTCGAAGAAATCGAGTTTGTATAGTGAGAACGTATAAATTGTTATATGCAATGTTATAACAAATTGTCGGAAGTATAAATTTATAACAAAATTGTGAAAATTGATAAATTACAATTCTGCCTGAATTTTTGAAATTCAGAAAAACACAGGTGAACTTCCATTGCATTTAAACGATATTCTCCACCAAACTGGACAAAGTACAGTAAATTCTCTACAAGAGTCAGTAAGTTTACTGTCTCGCAACGTAAATTTAAGTAAATTAGGTTGAACTGCACAGAAAATGCACAGAACTGCACAAATAATTCATTTCACGATATTATAACAAACAAACGTTGAATACATTTTTGATTCGTGTAAGAAGAATTATTTAACACGATAAATTTAGCTGTACTATGGTTATTTTTAATCTACGACCACAGGTCAACCTGATTTTTAATCCCTACGAAATTAATTTAACCACGAGTAAGTAACGAGAACGCTGAAACCTATGTTTCTATTGAAGAATATTGTAAAAACGTATAAATTGTTATATGCAATGTTATAACAAATTGTCGGACGTATAAATTTATAACAAAATTGTGAAAATTAATAAATTGTACGTTATTATAACATTACAATAGAATGCGAAATAGAATTACGAAAGAATCGGCGATTTTCTGCGAAAAATAATTGATTCCCGCGAAAAACGATCGATTTCCCGCGCAAAGTAATCGATCTCCCGCGAAAAGTAGTCCGTTTCCCGCGAAAAGAAGGTTTCCCGCCTGACCTAACCGACGATTTTGCTAATGACTTTGGGGAGAGGGTACCGCAGGTATATAAGGACCCGCCGATGTCCCGCGAATTTATTCACCCTTTATACTGGGCCATAGACACTTCGCGGCGTATTTTGACCTGAAGGTTCTGAGATGTGAATAGAGTGGTCGGGGGCTACTAGCTAGCCTATGTCCACCCTGTACACACTCAGCCTTCTTGTAACACTTGTATATATTAGAATCAATTAGAATTTCTATTACTAATTATTAAACAAATTTTAACAATTACCGGCACTCGCTAGGCACGTAATATCAGACTTTAAATACTCGACTTCGAACTTCGGTTTAGTCATAATTCTATTAATGTTCTAATAACGTATAATTTATTAATTTTCACAATTTTATTATTAATTTATACTTCCGAAAATTTGTTAAAACATTACATATTATTATTTATACATTTTTGCAAGTTTCTTTGACAAATAAGTACGTTTCAACGATCTTATTACTTTCTCGTTGTGAAATCAAGTTCGGAGGATTAAAAATCAGGTTGACCCTTGGTCGCAAATTTAAAATAGCCATAGTGAAGGTGAAATTATTATTTTAAATAAATGTTTCTATACGAATTAAGAATCTATTCAACGTTTGTTTGTTGCAATACCATGAAATAAATTGTATTATATATTTTCTCAGTTTAGACTGAATTTAAAGTTCGTAAGGATTAGAAATCAGGTTGACCTGTCGTCCTAGATTAAAAATGGCCATAGTGAAGGTAAAATTATTACGTTAAATAATTGTTTTTATACGAATTAAATATTGATTCAACGTTTATTTGTTGCAATACCGTGAAATAAATTGTATTATATATTTTCTCAGTTTAGACTGAATTTAAAGTTCGTAAGGATTAGAAATCAGGTTGACCCGTGGTCGTAGATTAAAAATAGCCATAGTGAAGGTAAAATTATTACGTTAAATAATTGTTTTTATACGAATTAAATATTGATTCAACGTTTATTTGTTGCAATACCGTGAAATAAATTGTATTATATATTTTTTCTGTTTACACTAAATTTAAAGTTCTGTTTACATGTTATAACAATTAGAATGTAGACGTTTTGCCGTTTCACGGTTTTTCCTCTGTTAATTATGTGTTTATAAATCATTTCAAACTAAAGCAGCACCATGCCCACCCTTAATTAAACCGTCTCAGTAGTTTACCGTAATTAATAATCTATTTTCGGAATTTATACGAGAATTTTTGAATTTTAGTAAATACTAGAGTCAGTGCATCGCGTATTGAAATAATAGCTTATACAGATAATCTTTTGAAATTACTCTTAATTAGGGAAAATCTTGAATCTTGTATGGAAGATGAAGATTTTCAGGAAATATTTATTTTTCAACAATGAATTTTTGTTTTATCGATTAATAACGTACGAAATGATTTTTGGAAAATTTTCTTCGTTTGAACGTTCGTTTAAGGTTCGACTATGATTATCAAATCTCTCGAAACACCGTAGAATGTTCAATTTTAAAAGTAACTTCTTCAATTTTTGGATAATCTGGGTAACGTGTTAGTGTTGACGATACACTTTCGAGTATAGACGTTAAAGTTCATAGAGTGGTCGGGGGCTACTAGCTAGCCTATGTCCACCCTGTACACACTCAGCCTTCTTGTAACACTTGTATACATTAGAATCAATTAGAATTTCAATACAATAGACTGAATAACAATTCATTTTAACTAATACCTATTAGAAATTTTCCTTTTAAAACAAATATAAATCATTTTACCAATTACTGGTACTTGCTAGACATTTAATATCAGACTTTAAATATTCTCCTTTCGGTTCTTTTAAATACAATCAAATAATTTCTTCAATTATCGATACTGACTTGGAATACTCCGCTTCGAATAAAATATTTCGAAATTATTTTGAAGGTTTAGGGAAATAAACATTTGAATTTTAGTCATCGTTGTTCTTCAGACTTGTCGAATAGGATATTGAAATGACTTTGAGAGGTTGCCTTTTCGTTACTTTTCTTCCAGCAATTGAAATTAATTTGAAATTTTTCATATATTTTCTCTGATATTGAATTTTGTTTACTAATAATTTACCATCCAACGAATTTGCATGAATTGCATGTTAAGTAGTTAGTTGATTTATTATTGTATATTGTGAGCTGATTTGGAACGAGCAAGAAAAAATTATAAAGCATAATACTATAATCCTATGCTTAAAATGTATTTTCTTGTGGCCCTCTATACTGACCATCTATACTGTCACTTGTAGAATCCAAACTTACTGACTCTTGTAGAGAATTTACTGTATTGGAGAAAGCATATCGCATACCCGCGAGGGAAAAGTGTCTCATGTGAAAAATTTTCATTTCATTGCTTGGAATATCTTCTAAAAAATGTCACAAGTTGAACTGTAATATTTTCAAGCGAGTACATTTTAGCTAACGTATGTTTCGTAATGTTATAATTAAGTAATTTTCCAAACAGAATTTTTCATTTTGCTCTTCTCAAAAATTTCATCTTTTCGACTTGTGACAGTTTCCTCGCGGGGCTGCGATATGATGATAATAAATGACTAAAAATGAGTTCATTTTTCATGTACATACAGTGACTCCCATGAATATTAGGACACTCGTTAGAACAGTGTAATTTTTTCAAAATTGGACCTAACGACTTGAGTTTTTTTGAGAAGTTACAAGGATTAGCATACTAGGTGACGTGCACAAAAAATAAAAAAAAAATTGCAATTTGTGTCAGGTTCAATTTTAACACATTCACGACGGGAAACGTAGTCCTACGTCATTTCAAAGTCTTTAGCAGAATACGGGCAATGTAGACCTAAATGATTTCAAAATTGGCGTCAGAATCTTGCCTTAGTCAGCTACAGACTTTTGGAAATTATATGCCGTATTCAGCTAAACGTTTTGTCCGGCTATCGCCTGTCGCGAAAGTGTTAAAAGAGTTATACTGCTCTAAAGAGTGTCCGAATATTAGTGGGAGTCACTGGGAGTTCTGAACCCTTCATTTACGAACGTCCAGTTTGCAAAATGTCAAAGTTAGTCGAACTAGAAAATCTCTTTTAAATCTCTGTCAAGTACAAATCCATCTCGTATTTAAAAAAAAAAACAAAACAAATTCAAAGAATTATGGATTTAAAAAAGCTGTGCTACATGCATGGGAAAATGTTCGTTTACCAATTTCGTGGTTTGAAGTTGCATTTGCTAACATAAAGCACCTGATCGTTAATATTGCGGCTGTATATCGATATATGGGTGTATATCGATATAGGATATATCGTGTTTCCGTCGTTAATTCTAGAAACGACAAGAGCAGTAATCGCCGCTAACTATACCGAAAACGATCGTTCGGGGCGACGTGCAGAGAATTATGAACAGCAGCACATGAGAAAGCACGGCCTTTGGCCGCGTTCAAATTTCTCCTCCGTATCGACAACGAATGAATCTTTCTCGCTATACAAGAGAATATCGATATACTAGGGTTGTTTAAGATTTCCTTCACGCGGGAATAAATTACGAGCAATTTAGAATACAAAAGGAGCAGAGCGGCGAGACAAAGAGATGGTAATAGGTTGGTAAACGTAGAAATATGTCAATTGAACATTACTTTACCGTTCATAAGTATTACGCTAGAACTAGAACGTACATTATGTTCGTACAGGAAGTATTATCTGATTTAAAAATATCGTCACCTTAATACTACAACTAAATAGACATCGTAAATTCATTAACGGAACAATCGAATTCATTGGCGAGTTTTAGCACTGTAACATAGAGTTGATTTTAAACTTATCCACTTTTAACATTTCCAAATACTGTTAGAGTTGTCTACTTTTAGCATACCACGCGTACACAGAAAATATTAATTTACGAAAATTAAGGAAGGAAGTGCGACGATGAAAAGTCAAATTTAATCATCGCCTTTTTTTAGAACTTACGAATACAGTTATCAGTGGAGTATGAATTATGTAGTGGTAGTATTAAGGCGACGATGTATTAGTACAAATGTATATGCTCGTTAAACTGAATATTTTTTTTTATTTGAATAATTTGGTGACGACTGTTTAGATATAGTTCACATTCAACGAACGTCTTAATACTTATGAACAGGAGTGCAAGTGATTCAATGGACATTAACCCCTTAACGTTCACGTTTCCCTCGATTCGATATTCAAAAAATGATCAATTTTATTTTCTTTCAAATTATTTCCTAGACGTATAGAAATAAGTTTCCCTTATTTATAATGCTGTAACTTACGTTTTTTGCTATTACAGAAAAGTTAACGCAACATGAAAACTGAAAGAAAATAATTGAAAAAGCTGAACTTATTGGACGATCGTTAACGAGCGTCAAGGAGTTAAGGAATTTAGAAAGAGGAATGTTGAAACTGAAAGTAAATGTTTTTCATAAAATTCCTAAGGTTTGTCAAGTGTACAGTTTCGAAACGTGAAAAAATTTAGTTTAAGATGACATGTGGTTTTAATTTTTAAACTATTCAGTTTGATTAATTTATGCATTTTTTAATAAACTGGTGAGCTATTATTAGTTAAGAATAATTTAGTTCAAAATGGAATGTAGTTTTAATGTTTAATCTATTCAGTTTGATAAATATATGCATTTATTAATAAACTAATAGGCTGTTATTAATTAGTATTAGTTAATAAGAGTCTACCAATTTATTAAAAAATGCATAAATGAATCAAACCAAACCTGTTAAAAATCTAAACCACAGCTGTTATCTTATGTTGTTACATCGTTTACATTGTCATTCATGAGATTTACCTAAAATCAATGTTTTACTCCAAGGACAAACTGATTTGAAAAAAAAATACGCAATTGAAGTTTGCAAAAGGTCTTGGCTTCTGAATTTAGCGTGTCACGTGATTTCTTCATAAAATATGCTAGGTGTAATCTGTACCTTCACATCAGCAATACAGATAGGTACATATTTTACCATCGTTAAGCATAACTACTTATAAGAAAATCGCGATTTTCTTCCGTTGAATCCGAGATGATTAAACATTTGCAGATAGTTAAAACTAAAAGTAGATATACCATAATTTATATCCCGAAAGAGGATAAATTCGTCTAAATTTTGCATCCCGTTCACTTTCCACCTTCTTGATTACGTTCCTTGCGGCACGCGGATCGTTTATTTTAAGCGAGTTAATTCGCGGTTCGTAGTTTCGTCGTGCTCTTATTAAATATTCTCTACACTTCGTTCGGGTACGTCCCATTTTTCTTATATGCCTCGCCTTACTCAATTATCCTCTGTTTAACCGGTTAACATTCAATTTTGTACGCTTTTTTTCGCGCGAACAATTCTTATCGAATTTTCCATTTTTCTCATTTTACCTCGTGGCCAATTCGAAGTTAAAACATTTGCACACCGCTCTTGGGAAAAAGTTACCTGTGTTTAACTTCGACCTACGTCATATGACTTCGAGTTTAATTTTCAAGTCAATTCCTCGTGAATATTCCCGCCTTGTACCGATCACAGAGAATATTCGCCGTTTTACACGTGTATAATTACTATACAAACATTTCTGACATGTACAATTAACGTTAGAGGTGTGTAGACAGTACGCGGAAAATAGTATTGCTACACGCGTATCGAGATTCAATTTTGGTACGCTGAAATACGAGCGAAGGCTAGATATATCGAAAGGAGGAACCGAATTCAGACTACGTAATAACTGTTATACCGAATGTCGTTAGGTCTGCTAAGCTGAGGAACGGTAGTCCCGTCACGTAGTTCGTTTTGGTCGGGATTTCAGGGAAGTAAAATCGAAGGGCCCACTTACCAGGTACCACTGTTCCTTAAAGAGCGGATCCGTGAACAGGTTCTGAAGAGGCACGCCTCTATTTCTCTGTCGATGGAACGTGGCCTGCCTAGGACGTGGTCCAAACTCATCGAAAAACGCCGGATAATCGGAGAACGCGAACGACGTGGGCACGAAGTCCCTTTTCTTGCGTTTCTTCTCGTGTTGCTGCTGGAACCATCGTACCTGCAAAAAACACCAAGAGATTTTTCTTTAGACCATCATGCACGGATTTCAGAGGCCAGCTAAAGACTGAAGAGCACTCGGGGCAACAAGAAACATGTGTCACGTGTGTGCGGATCGTTGAAGTGACACGTGAACGTTAAACGAGAATGATTTATAGCAATTTATTTAGATTACTGAGCCTTGTATTTTTCGTATCGAATAAAATTCGTCGATTTAGTATATGTAACCCTCGTACGCTCCTCGGGTGAAAATTCACCCATAGCCTCTTTCCAGATGCTGTACTATGTTTGATTTCTTTTTGAACGTGTTACAACTTTTGAAATTCACAAATTTAACTGACTTTCAATGAAACATAGTGTAAAAGATTACTAATAACATTAAGCAAAATATAGAGCGACAATGGGTGACCCGAGGATCTCTTGCGTAACTATTTCTGAGGAACGTATGATGGTTAATAGAGTTGCACATTTAAGGGGGTACGTCATCCTTAAGCCTCTAAAAATAGGGTAAAATTTGCGAATTTTTTTCATAGGTAACTGCCAAAGTTTCAATTTTTCAGAGGATATAAATATAATTTTCAGCTTTCTTCATCACTGACGTTCTTTTGTTCCGCTGTGAAATTACAATACAGGACTTGGGTCAGTTTGATTTTGAGATAAAGATTTGTTTTGTTTGGGAAAGATGAATAAACTTGATTAGTAATCATTTTTATGTGGATTTGCAGAATTAGGTAATAGATCGTGTAATTGAATTGATTTACAGGTAGAGTGGTGTTTGTAATTATTGGAGTAATTTTATGAATTAGAAGAAATAAATATTGTAAGTTTTGTGGAAAATGTGTATCCATCGTTTATGGTATTTCAAAACTTGATGCTTTGTGCTGCAAATGATAGAATTGATTGTAGGATTTATTTAAATGGTAAAATGATAAAAAGAACTGCCTCTTTGGTATTTCATTATTAATACATGCTAAAATCAGTTATTTAAAATCAACGTTTTAGCAAACTAATATTTCTGTATCATCAAGGTATGATAAATGGTGATTGCGACATCCAAATACGTGCGTTTCAATTAATAATCGCAAGCAAGCTTCAAATAAATTCTTCTTTCCTTTCATAGCATTATAATTAGTATTAAATACATTCATTTCTCGTCAAACATTGACATAAAAAGTGACAATGAATACTCTATTTTTCGAATAATTACAGACGGTTTACATTATTTTACGTAATATTTAATTTTTCTCAGGTAAAAAATGAGGAAAATGTCAGGGATAGATATACTGCAGTGAAATTTTAATGTTCCGCGCTGATAATCGTCTGCTTTTGTTTTCTTCTTTTCAGGCGGAGTTGGCGTTATCGTTACGCTTTTTTTTTTTTTACTTAATGCTATGATACCCCTTACGTGATTATTAGAAATATGCACATTAAACATACATTTGTACAAAAAATCTATGTACTCAAAGTATTAAACAGAAATCTAAATGTATAAGTAAATACAAGGTAATATACATTCAACATAAACTACATTTATAAGTATAAAGAGTGCTTCTTGAGAAATTTGAAGATAATTAAGAGAGGTATAATAAATGGTTTACTTAAAAATGCATCTATAGAACAAGAAGAAAATCCAACTCTAAAAATCCTATAAATCATGCCAGTTCATACACCACTACCGTACAACGGGCACTGCAATATTACATGATTTAGATCCTGCTCTGAACAACCACACTGACAATCAGGGTCAGCGGCAAAGCTAACTCTGAAAAGTGAAGCAGCCGGCTAATAATGATTTGAGTGAAGTCTGTTGGTCCAACTAACGAAATCTCTAGAAAGAGTATATGTGCAAACCTATAAGTTACGTTAACCCCTTAACCTATGATTTTTTTTCTGATTATGCATCTAAGCGTCAGCTATTTACTGTTTCAGTACTGTATCAGGTAACAAAAGTAATCCTCAGTTTTACAAACTAAAACGAAAGTTAGGATTACAATTAATTTTTGTCACATCTTGACCAGAATCTCTGCCACGAGTCTCACTCGTTGTTGTAGATTAAAGGGTTAATGCTCATTCAATAATATTTCCTCCCTCGTGTCGCAGTGTCGCATTGTTAATTATTCGAGTAATTTTATGAACGATAATCGATTATGGAAACGAAGTTGACGCTTCTTTCAGCTGAAACGGTTTGCGATGTGTCATCACGTTTCAACGGTAGCAAGTACCGGCTTGGGCAGACTATTAAAAATTTCGCGTGTTTGCGATTCACGCGTTGCATTTTTAAACAAGCCCACCCATCTCTCCGCGCCTCCAGTGACTGGCACAGCTCGATTTATCGCGAAAAATACGCAAGCGGTGCACGGCCAGACGAAAATTTCGCAAATATATACGGATTTGTCCGTATGGCGCCTTGTAAACGGGACCATCAACGAGCAGCGTTTTCGCGGTCGAGCTTCAGCTCGGCGGAGCGTGAAACACGCGACGCCCCGGTCATCGTTTCATTCATATCGCCGGACGATTCGACGTTAAAGCCTCGCCCCGCTGAAATTCACGGCCCCTGAATTTTGGCCAGCCTCCAAAATCCCTAGGCTCGCCCCGGCGCGGCGTTCCGCGTCGATAAGTGTCACGGTCGTAGCGTCCACGTGCGTCCGAATGTTTGGAAAAACGTGAATATGTGGCGAATTGAAACGATATGGAGATTGAAACGATAAAAAGGTTCTTGCATTAATTGTGACTCGTTCGCTTTTCCCTCTTCAATCTTTTGTCTCCTTCCAGACAATTTTTCGTCCCTACAATCTCTGTGTAATTTGGACTCCTGGCATTTCAATTAGACTGTACCGAACGAAGTTGCCACTTCTTTAGGTCGAAAGGAAAACGACGAATTTTCAGAAATAATAGTCTGTATTAATTCCATTTCTGTGAAAATTAGCATTTTTTAATTCGATAAATTATTCATGAAGGCTGATACGTATAACTTGACGATTTGAAATTACTCGTAAACTATTCGTTATATGAAAATGTGTACGAAGCAAAATTTGCATGATTTCAATTTTTAATTATTCATATTGATTTTTTAACTATATTTCAATTATGTTGCAATAATTTTTCTCTTTCTGCATTGCTGATATATGAAGTTTTGAAGGGCATCATGATTTGTTTAACCCTTTCACTGCTGCTGGCACTTTGAAAATTTGCTGGCACTGTGCCCTTGACGCCTATAGGCGTTTTGAAAATTTGCGAGCACAGTGCCCTTGACGCCTATAGGCGTTTTGAAAATTTGCGAGCACAGTACCCTTGACGCCTACAGGCGCTTTGAAAATTCTCTCGCATTGTTATTGGCGCATTGTAGCACTAATTCACCTTAATTTGAACCTTGGTTATTGTTATCTGTGCACTTCCACCTTAATTTTGAAAAAATTTATAATCGCGTAACAACATATTGTAGGAAACGGAATGCAAAATGCAATTAGAAATTGGTGAAATATAAGTAGGATAAACGAAACTAATAACGCTATATAATTAGGATAAACAAAACTGATAACGCTTTATCGCTTCGCAGGAAAAAACGAATGGCCCTCGCTCTTGTTTTCCCTATTTATAAGGTCTTCGCGACCCGCGCTCGCTCTCTCTCACTCTCTTAGCAACTCGCATTCGCACAAACATACTCGTTCTTGTTTAATAACAAGGAACTCGGAAGACCACGGCCCCCATTTCCCTTATTCGTATCGCAGGATTTTTAACAAAACAAGCTCGACCATATAATCGGCCCGCTCCGGTCATTGACCTCCTACAATATTATAACACTAGAAATGAGAATATTTGGCAAAGTAAAATTATTTTTAGTTCAAACCCGACTATTCGCATGTAACAAAGTAAGAATTTGCATTGCTCAAAATTTTCATCGCTTAGGTTACTCGTTTAACACGTTGACTGCCACGGTGGTCATCAGTGACCGGAGGACCTCAAATGTTTAGAATAATTGAAATAAAACGAATATCGTCCACTAAAAATTTCGAACATCATAGCTAACTAGACATTATTTTGAATCAAAAAAAGAAAAATAATAATAATAAAGCATAATAAGCATAACATAATACTGTACTGAGAATAATGAAAATTTTCTTGTGGCCCCCTGAGCAAAACATGTAAACCTGGCGTGGCAGTCAACGTGTTAATTACAAATACACTAAAAATTAATTAAAATATTGTAAATGAAATATTTGAAAATAAAGCCCGATCCATTTTCATAGTTATACGCACGATTTAAAATAAAATTAGCTATTTACTATTTAAAATAATATTCTGCCCAGCTCTGTACTCAACCATATGTAGCTCTAGCCAAGTGCGATTTAATATTTCCATTTTACCAATACATTCTCGATTCCTTAACTGCTCGTTTAATTGAATTTTCAAGTAACAACTTGTTACTATCGATTGTGCCTGTAACCTAAAATACAAATTTTTTTATCTTACGCAAAAATTGTACCACGCTCACTGTTCGCGAGTTTGCACCGAGGTATAATCACGACTTGCTTTCGATGCAGCTGGTTCAGGATGTGTCGAACGTAACAACGAAAGGATACAACGGTGTTAAAGGGGGATGAGTTTTTTTCGCTCGAGTTTGACACGATGTTCAATACACGCGATATCCAATAAAAATGGCACAACGTAGGGGATTACATGATAGAAAAGTGATGAAGATCGAGAGCGTTATACTCTATGTATTTACAAGTTATAAATCGAATATTTATAGAGAAAAGGATGCGTGAATCGGATTGCAGAAACTCTGATTGGAGATTAATGGAGAAGTATTGATGTTTGCTTTGCATGCATGTGTGCACAATTCGCGAAGGAAGAAGGAAAAAAAAAAACGAGCAAAAAGTACGAGGACATGCTTCAGAAGCTTTGCTCACAGATTAATACCAAAATCTATACATTATCGGTATTTGCTCTGTACGTTTAATATGTGTCAAAGCAGAATTAAATACGTTCGTGAACACCGTGCAAATACCGAGCGAGTGATTTTCATTTATTATTGAAATTCTATTAACCAGTTGGACGTTTCTAACGAGTCTAATTTCTTATAGAGTGACCTGTCCGGTGAATGAGCACTTAAGTTGCAGGTCTGTTAAAATTAGTACTCACAAATCGTTATTGAATCCCCTAAATGCAATTACTGCAAGTGAGCTGTTTCATTACTGAAGTCATACATCCCGGAACACAATTCTAGCAATGTTTGATAGTTATAACCTTCCTTAAAGTCTGGCATAGGATTAAGCGAAACATGGGCCAAATGACCAACGAACCAATATAAATTTCTAACGAATGAACAGAGGTACCCCAGTGAATTTCTGAAGAAAACGTGGTTTTCAATGTGTTTATTTACTTTCTTGATCCGTACACTCCACATGAGCCCAACCGTTGCAGCTATGAAAAATTAATTTGTCGTACGGAACACCAGCGTAAACGTTACACGTCTTAGGACTCTGGTAATACTGAAGAAAAAAGAACGTCGCCGGAATATGTTCCTCAGGGCTATAGTATTCATTTGTTTTTCCATCAATAGTGCAGTCAACTAACAGTATAAGAGAGATCTAGCTTTGGCCGGTACTGCACGACTTTCCCCTAATTTCTGCAATTAATCACTACCTATACACGTTTTACCCTTTTTTCTTCTACTTTGAGATCGTCCCATCAAACTGAGATAACTTCCATTGTCCAAGTAACAATTCAAAATCCAGTCTAAGATGACATTTGCCACAAGGAAGACAGATAGCAATTGCACTATCCAAACACGGTAACGTCGTCAGCTAAGATCCTTCTGTATAGGTATAGCATTTACTCACAAGTCATGTAAGATTAAGTTGGTGTATGATATCTAGGTTAGTACTATCTAGCAACACTACTTGTGTGGTCCAGTAATGATTTACCGGGGAACTACGATTTCACGGGTATAGTCGATGGAAGAAATGTAGCGAGGTAGTAAGATAAAGCATTACATAGTCATATACTCATGTTTCTCGGCACTAAAAAGTGGTAAATGTTTATGCATGATTAGAGAACAAACTATTAGATCGATTGGTTTAATTCTTCTTGTATTATGAAAGCATATGTTTATCGAGTAGAAAACTGGAATGATAAATTGTAAAACGACTTTTACGTAAATACGTAAAACAGTTTTTTGGTACAGCTCCAAACGGTGGGCATGATTCAACTCGTGCGAGTGATTGGAAATAAAAATTTTCGATTTTTTTAACACTTTTTAGGATCTCGATTCACGAGGGTATTTTTTTTTTTTTTAGGAAAAAAAATTGTGGCAACGGTAACAATTTGAAAAAAGGGGTCGTGATTTTGATTTAAAAAACCGTACATTTCTTTTTGTTATTCAAAAATGATTCAATTTATTTAAAAAAGCCCCTGTGAGCAGATGATGAGATTAGGCGGTTATTATGCCCACCGTTTTAAGAAAAGTAAGTTAAAGTTTTATAATGATGCCTGTCGAGCGAAGTGATCCGTTTTGCACCTTTCAAAATGTGTACAAAAATTGGCTTTTCGAACTCAAGAAACGTATACCACCCCTTAAGTAGCATCACGCAGTGTTACCCAGGATCGCATATGGTATTCTACGTTTTTTTATTGGGACTGAATCAAAATTAATTTGCTTTGGATCCCTTATGTTCTCGGGTTTCTGTCGATTCGTTTGTCGATATACTCGAATATGTAAATTTTTACGCCTGAGCAAACTTACGACCTCGCTACATTTCTTCCAACGACTATACTGTTGAAGCACAATTTGACGATCAATAATTTTTATTCACGGACGCTTAATTTGTCGCATCGACGTTAACAAAAAGAATAATTTCAACATTTTTCAAAAATTCATAGTAACAATGTAGAAAAGCTATTTCACCAATCTATTATTAATAAGATATTTCGAATAGTAGCTACTAAATAGATTTTGCATAAATCGATCGGATCAAAACCTGTGATTATTACAAATTAATTAAATGTAATTTGAAAAAGCTGTAAAGAATGCGTTACTGCGATAGAATTACTTGTTGCAATGTTAATTTACGAACCATCAACTTGCAAATCTGTTTTACCAACTGAGGTGCCAGGAACATAAGCCAAAGCACCGATTCATTGTGCGGCGAATCGATCACAGATGAAAAGCACAATCTTCGAGAGAATTGTAGAAAATTAATATTCTTATAAATTCATTTCTAAAAAAAATATTCCGATATTTTCTTCACTACCAATGAACTTTCACAGTATTAAATTGTCTGTCTATATATAAATACGATACAATTAAATTCAAGTGTCCTTAAGAAAAATTTACTAGTGGAGATACTTCATTGGTTCAGATTTATTTGCCAACAATTCCATTTATACAACAGTGCAACATCAAAGCTTTCAGATTTATGAAACATTTATAATTCTACCGTTCTCTCTCCAAGACGTATTATTCATTTTCATGGAGAGATACTTGCAACAATTAATTTCGTAAGAAATGTAGGAGTATACTGTACTAGTAAGGGTGAGTCATAAGTAAATTATTCAGTTATTGAGGTATGAAACTGCTTATAATAATGGTACCGTAACTTTATGTACTGGTTAGCTAATAGAACCATTCTCGTAAACTTTATATTTAGCTTGAAAGAAAAATAAAACAAAATTTTTAACTGCAAGTACTGACATTGCTTAAATGTAAAACTACTGTCAACAGTACTGACTTGAAAATAAAAGGATTATATCGCACGCTGCAGTTGTTAAATCCAGTTTTCCAATCATACAGTTATCACGATCCAAAAACATGTCAAGTACTGACATTGCTTAAATGTAAAACTACTGTCAACAGTACTGACTTGAAAATAGAAGGATTATCTCGCACGCTGCAGTTGTTAAATCCAGTTTTCCAATCATACAGTTATCACGATCCAAAAACATGTCAAAGCCAAAGCAATATTTATCATTATACGGAATTTCCAGTACAATGTAGTACTAGCAGGTTGGATGTAATTCTTCATGTTAACAAATGTAATTCTCTATTTCAATTATCCTTCGTCGAAATGAGTAAACTTTTTTTAAACAGACCTTTGTTTTCGAGAACATCGTTTCTGACAACTTGCTGATGCCCTATGCAATTTCGTTCTGTTTTATTTCACTTGCTTGTATAAAGAAATAATGCAACAAATTTTTGCACAGTGTTCGCTTAGTGTATACAAGTAACGTCAGGATAGATAGAAATAATTAGAAAAAAAAAAAAATGCAATATTTATATAGAATTTGGCAGTACCTACATTGTATTCGAAAATTTTAACATTACTTCAGAATGAAATAATCCAGTAAGAAGGTATCGCCTCCCATCTTTCCAATTGTACAATTAATTTCTTTAAATTCAATATTTCAAATTAAATTTTTTGGAAAACGGTAGTTCAAGCTAAAAAATTTTATTTTACGTTCTCGATTTATTTTTTTTTTCCACAAAGAATCATAGCCTGGCCGCTGGTACATTTTATAGGATATCCTACATGCTCGTCGCTCGATATCGAAAACTACCGAAATTCGACGCGCTGATTAACCCCTCAACGCTCACGTTTCTCTCAAATTGACGTGTCAAGAATTATCAATTTCGTTTTCTTTTTTAATTACTTCCTAGGAGCGTAGAATTAAGTTTCCTATTATTTATAATGCCGTAGCTTACCTTTCTGCCATAGCAGAAAGAATAACGCAACGTGGAAAGTGATGGAAGAGAATTGAAAAAAAAAAAAATGCACTTATTGGACACCAGGGTTAATTCCTGTTCCCTATTTTGTCGGGTCTGTGCGTTGATTGTGGCGATTGACGAGCGTTCGACTGCCGCGAAATTAAATCTTGTTAACCGAAAGATGATCTAATTTAAAACGCGTGCGGTGACATGAGCGTGTCACGAGGGCTAGCAACCCGTGACAAAAGTTATTACACGCAGAGCGTGTAATGACGTTAAATGATTTACTGTTTGACAGTACATCTGATTAGGTTGCACGTAATAACCATCCTGCATAATCTGATTACACGTGCCTTCCTTTTCGGTGTGTGGCCGCGTGTTACACAATCCTTTCATTATGCACGCTCACAGCAGCGGTAACGTTTCCCGGTTCAGCGAAACCTAACACTTTCGATGGTAAATGTCGTTGATGGTGGATCTTCCACGTTCTCGAAGGGAATAACCGGAAGCCATGATTTGTCAGCTCGTCAAATTATATCCAGACAGCCAAACATTCGATGCTCGATGTCTGTCTGACTGTTCGCTCTCACACAATGCGCGAAGCCTAATCATAATTTACACTCCATTCGCCAACGTGATTTTATGGTAGTGTTAACAATTATGATAAAAGTGAGTTCGAATGATTAACAATAAATACGTTCTGCAAGCTCCAATGTTCAAGTTCAGGTACAAGTATGTTCAAGTGCCGTTCAGGATTTTTAAGGCGGTACACAACTGTGATACGTCTAAAAACAGGATAAAATTCGGGAACTTTTTTCATAAGTAATTACTAAAAAAAAGCTTCAATTTTTTTTAGAAGCTATATTCTTTCGCTAATAAATGTTACAAAATGCGGGAGAGGTCATGAAACTTTAATGTAACAAAGTCAGAAATAGTTGACTTACTATTCACCTCTAGATTTACATTGCTACTCTCAAAACATGTGAAATTTTTATTTGGGAATTGAAGGTTCCTTACCTTAATGCCTACATATGATTTAAATGTATACTTATCCACTTGTTTATGTTTTACAAGTCTCTAAGGACAAACATCAAGTGTTGTAACAAATTATTACATATAGAAAATGTTGAAGTGGCAAAAATTATGTCTTACTTATAAATACAAAATTGTGACTACATCGTTTCTCGATATCTCGTTAAAAAAATGATTAAAAATGATGTATATTCACATCGTTTACATAAAAATTTCTTTACCATTTCCTTATCATTCTCTTTCATAATTTTCTCAAACTATGACACCCTCCATTTCCTGCAAATTGACTTTAAAACTGATTATCCGTCAAGGAACTGCTTTTCCTCGAACATCTACGAAGAAACACTTTCCATTAGCAACAGAATTTGATTGGATATCAATTGAACGGAAGGAAGGCACCGATTAATTACTACTTGCTACACTGTTCAATTATTTTACGAGCACTCGAGTAATTGTCACCGCAACCATATTGTAAATTCACATTACGATGTGCTGTAATGCCTCAGCTTCCGTATTTATCGAATAAACCTCTCCAGAGCTGTTTCATCCCGCGTCGAAGTGCTTTATCAGTGAGAAAAAGACAATGGTCGCGGTTGAAAAGATGAAGCAAGCATAATATTATCTTTGGAAACGGGCTGATATTCTACCGTGTTTTTGCTCGCAAAAGGGAGAGAGTGCGACGAGGAGATGTGAAGTAAGAGAGAACTGTGCTGTCGACGACTTGAGACCACTTTGGTTTTAATACTACGACGTTAAAACTTTATCTTCTTTTTTTTCCTTCCCCGATGACTCGAATTCACGGGGTAGTTCTGACGTTCCAACTTGCGGTTAAAGAACTCGACGTGAAACCGATGGAACAATCGAGGAGGACGTTAATTAAAGGACCACCTAATTGCTCTCGGTCGAAATACTCTCGGGCTAAAGTATTTTCTTTTTTACAACGAAAGCATAGTTTATTCTAGGAGTAAGGTGTTATCTCACGGAGTAATAGTTAAGAATAGGAACGTTTTTATTTCACGTGACACTGCTGGTGCAATTTAAGGGGATACACCACCCTGAGGCGTTTAAGAAGGGAATCCGAATTGGCGGATGGAAAAAATCGATATTTTTATGTTTTGAGAATATGTTCCCGAAGTGTTAGATCGGAATTCGAAGAATTAACAGAGCTGTAACCTGTTGGAACACAGCGTGTCATACATGTCTTATAAATAAGTACTGTATGTATAACGCAGAAAATTTTAAACGCGTTTTTCTCGAAACCACTTTTTTCCAAACCTGTGTGCAGCATAATTCAAAAAGTATTTAACCGATTTCTTTTTCTTCCTTTGCAAGAATTTATATAAACATCTCCTCCAGAGGGCTAACTACTAAAAATAATGAAATTGTTTAGGTTGCTGTGTTTAATTGCACAATGAAATGAAAAATTACGGCGAAAATCGAAATTTTTTGTTCAAACTGCCGCTACTTTGTCAATTTTTCAGTTATTTTCATATACTGAGGTTTGTTCTCTGCACAGTTTCCTAAAGAACAGTTTCTTTGATTTTTTTGTCTCAGATGAATGGAACAACCCCTATGCTGCACGCCTCACGACACGGCCTCACAAATGTTTGAATAACTTCTTGAATAAACTTTCAATTTTGCTCGCTGACCATTCCTTCTTTAGTCCATATGAATAAAAAACTACCCTAAAAATTTCAAAAGAATCCACCGCATAGTTTCCACAGAAAACACTAATAAACTTTCATGCAAATTAGTCCTCATCGATTGGGGTTTCCCTCTTAGATATAGATAAAGTTTGAGAATTTTTTTCGCAGGTAACTAGTAAATGAAAAGTTTCAATTTTTTCAGAGGATATAAACGTAACTTTCAGCTTCTTTCTCCAATTTTTAAAAAGTATAAATGTTACCAAAAATGGCGGAGTTATTCCCTAATTGTGAAACCGCTTTTGCTAGAGCATCGATTGCTGGCCGCCATCGCTGCGACAGCAAAGATTCGAATGTCAGAAAGAAAATTCTATTTAATTTATTAATACAGATGTATTACCTACAATGTAGCCTACAATTTTTCCAAAATTATAATTATTGTAGAAATGGTGGCAGTTTGAAGCACAAAAACCTCTTTTTACCCGTGAAAATCAGCTTTTAAACGATTTTAAAAAATTAAATACCTGACGTATCGAAAACATCGTAAGCTACATTATAGGTAATACATTATTATTTATAAATTATAAATAATGTTTTATTATCGATATGTAAATTATTTAATTTTTTAGAAACGTTTGAAGTTGATTCTTCTTTGGTAAAAAGAGCTTCTTCCTCTTTAAACTGTCACCATTCCCATAATAATTAAAATTTTTGAAAAATCGTAAGTGACATTATGCGTAACATATTTTTATTTATAAATCACAAAGAATTTTTCATTTACCCCCGTACTTTGAGTAATCTCGTCGTGATATCTCGTTTTTTCGTTTCCTCGTACAGGTACATGGTGGATGAGGATATGGATGACACAGTCGAGGATGTAGTGATTTCTTGTGCAAACATAAAGCACCAGTGTGGAATAAAGTTTTCTGATGTGTGCCTTCATTTTCGAGAAACTCAAGTACCAACGATTACTTTTTTTCTGAATATATGCAGGAATAACGTAAACATTTCAAATTATGAGATAGAACAACAAATGCATATTTGAACTGAGAAATGTCATTCAAATTATGCAGGAATTATAATTTTATTTCACATAAGAACTTGAAATTCACTCCATCTCCATTTTTGCATTAATCATTTCAAACTAGAGTTTTATGTTTATTTCGTTTATAACGTCTCTTGAACGAAAATTAAAATGAAACCTTACGTGACAGCACAAAATCATACATTTATTTCTGTTAAAATATTTTAGTTTAAAAAAAATTGTACGGAGTTACGTATACATTATGATACATTAATTTTAAACTAAGAACTTGTATACCACATCTGCTTCGATTAATATTATAGTATACTGTGGTAACAAAAAAATATGACGAAGCATTCCGACAGCTAAATGTGTCAAACAATTTTTAACAAAATATTAAAATACTGCAAATGTAAACCTAGAAATCGTCGATTTGTATAAAAAAAATATTTCTATTATTTCACATGCATTGATTTTGTCCCTTTTCTATCAATCTCAATATTTCAGCAACAAACGTACAATATCTTCACCCAATTATAAATGCTCCATTCTACGTGACGGCATAATTAAAAGCCCCGTAAACTTAAACAACAAACGGTAAAAGAATTTCCACGTCGCGTTTGCAAATCATCCGACAAGAAAAATGAAGGTCATCGTCCAGGAGAAATAATATTCTCTAAGAAGAAGAAGAAAAAAAGGAAACAGTAGGATGATATTTAACGCTGGAGAATACTAGCAGCTGAATTACACCGGCAGAAAATTAGAATGCCTGGGTAAACAATGCGCGTCGCGGGATGACAGACGCCGTGAAATTACGTGGCTTCCATATTTTGCACCTGTGCCCGCGTTTGCGTTCCCTGTTGGAGTTTGATGAGCACGTCTTTGCCCTCTCTGACACGCCAAAGATGGAATCACTTACCCTCGGCTCATCCCTTAACGTCTTGTGATGTGACTCGCTGCTAGAGAGGGATCTCTTGTGAAGTCGTTTGTCAGCGAACAGGAAGTATTCCTTCAGTGCTCCAATCTGCAAACAAACGGGACAGTCCCTGTTAGTCTTGCTGTCGTTTCAAGGATTAACAATTTTCCTGTGGTTTCGAGTGGTTCATTCGAACGCAATTCCTCGATTTCGCTGAAATTTCTGGCTGGTTTGATTTTGTTGTTTTCGGCGTGCATTGTTGTACAGAAGTTAAGAGGCAGAGTTAACTTTATTTCAGTTTTACTCGGAATTTTTAACAAGCAAGCCAATGCCGTATTAAAAGAAATAAGTTTAAAGCTGCGTCTACGCTATATCGCCCCCCTTATGCCAATACCACGAATGTGCGATTCGATAAATTATGAAAATTCACAACTAAATGCAAAATTAATTTTAAATCGTTCATTTAATGCCTCTCTTAATTCGATCACCCACTGTGTGTACTTGGCAATTTTATTTATTAAAATACTATCAAAATTAATTTAACGTAACGATTTCATTGAATGATATACATGCATATTTGTTCATTAAGGGTTTTTACAATATGTTTATAATGTTCTACGAAATATTGTGCCACCTACTGCCAATTCAAGTTCCCACAATTCTCCACGTGGTTGTCATAGTGCAGTCAAAATACAGACTCATCTCTGAGACGAGTGCTCCGTAAGTAGTTAACCCTCTATACCAGGGGTCGGGAATCTTTCGGAGCCGGAGAGCCATTTCAACAAAATAACGTACAAAAAATAAAATTTAGGACGCCGCAATTTTAATTTAAGAATCGCGTCGAAACATTTACTTTACCGACGCATTATAGTTATTCTTTGGGGGGTAACTGTCGGTTCTGTGGTGGCAACAGCAAATTTTTATTGAACATTTAAGAGCCGCAGGTTCTCTGCTCTATACCTACTCTATAAGGTCGTGTAACTTGGAAGTTACGTTTTCATTTACCTATATTTTGTCTAGTCCTATACTATCGCATTATTACCAAAATATTTCTTTATAATAATTATTAATTCTTGCTCCTCCCGTTCGAAATGTAAAATTGTAATCTTTCTTTTCACGAACGAAGAAAAGTCTATCTAGTGTTATATAGGGTTAAGTGTTAATACGAATTTCAATTGGAACAAATTACAAGTAGGACTTCAAAAAAATTCATCCGTAAACAGATTAACACAGATGTTCCTTCCATCTCCAACATTTACCCTCGCTGTAATCTTTCTTCATTCAACGAAAAACCGCATAGTTGATCATTTCTGGCGCGAAAGGTACTTAAAACATCGCAGCAGCCGAATAAGCTTGCCGCTTATTCGAATCGATTCGAAATATATCACGATGTCGATAGTACTTCTGCCACCTCATTAGGTCTGAATGGTCTTTAAAGAAGCTCTCGAGACAACCACGACGAAAATCCACGCCGCCTGATGACACCTCGATAATGTATGCAAGCTTCGCGACGTAATACGTCAGTTAAATTTTCTACCGAGAAGTTTCCTCGCATCTGCGGTCTCTGTTGCTTATGTACCATTACGTGAACGCTCATGTGTACGTTGGATTCCGAGATGCAACATTACGCTTCCTCTCTGGATGTCAAACGACGCTTACGAAACGGACGAACCTTCTTCAAGGAGAATCTGCAATTTCCATCGATCGATCGCTTGAAATGTATTACTCAGTGAAGAGTACAGGATGGTTTAGGAATTTTTCGGTTGGAAACGATTCCAGGAATTCGATCTTTAATGCTTCAAGAACGCAGAGATATTTGTCAAGGGTTATAAGATTAGCATTTTACGGGGTTAAAGGAATCGTTTTAGAGCAAGTTGCACATTTAGTATGTCGGAGTTTTTTCCTTTATTCGAATGAATTTTGTTCGGAGAGGATTTAAACCTAGTTAATGTCGCGATAAAAAGACGGAAGATGCTTTTTGACAGTGATATCTTTCCGGCAGAGTTGTTTCTTGGTTTCAGAAGAAAGTGAAAGAGCTCAACAGTATTTGCCGAAGGTCTAGAGGCATATTGCAAGAAAGGAAGCACCAAATGCCTCAAATGTCAATAAAAAATATGCTATACGCAATGAAAGTATAGACTGTGATACGTACGAAGACGAAAATATGACAAAAGAATTGAAGGGACAGAGGGAAAAATGAGAAAATCATTCATTCTTGTTGCAAACTTGAAGGATAATTTAGAGTGTTTTGTTAGGTTTTCTGTAGAAACGGTTTATGGCACGATCGACCGAGAACGGTTATTTTTGAGTTGAGGATTTTCGTTTATTGCTTGCACAGGTCTAATTACATCCTGCGAGGGTCACTAGAATTGCTTTGCTAGATTTTTAGTAATTTGTGTCCCTCGCGCTCAATAGCCTACGAACATACCATAAACCACGAATTTCACATCTGTATGTAACGGTCCGCTTGCCGATTAGTCACCCGGAGGAAATTCCAGATTTTTGGGACCTTCCGCCCACCCCTCGCGACCGTCTCCCACCCTTCCAAGGTGACAGCGCGCTAAGGGCGCACTGGAAGGGCGGTAAAGACGATATTAGACACGCTGATTGGCAAAGGCAATCATTAACCATTAACCAATCAGCGTGTCCCAACGAAAATCCCTCTCACGGTCGTCCGAGACGCGACGTCGGAGAGTGGAGTCGTCGAGTAGTCGTTCAACCACCACGAACAAGGAGAACCAAGGAGCAACCAGCTCACATCACGCGATACCATAGATCAGTTTTTACAAGTCCCAATCATTTGGGTGGTCCTTCGAACCAGTATCTAGACGGCACCACATCGTGCAAACATCCACAAAGCTCGAATGTGTTTTCACCCTGAAGAGCCAAAAAATAGCAAAAATTCAATTGCGTGATACTCCTTTTGACGTCCTCTACAAACTTGTAAAATTTTTAAGAAATCGGAATTATCGGGTTATCGAAGTTCCTATGTTAATTGAAATTTAAATGATAATTTCTCACAAGGTGTGTTCACCAAAGTGCTCATTGCGTTTCTTAATGGATCCTAATGGTACGTTTAAAATACCCCGAGGTTTATTTGTGATTTCCGCTAGGAACCGACCAAAGAATACCACCAGAAAGGGAAAAGAGCACTTTAGAACGTATACCCGTTTTCCTTTCACCGGTGACTTGATAACTCGATATTATTGACCGCTTTCGGACCAAAAGACAACAATGAGAATGTCCTGTATCAACATTGGTATCTCTCGACAAGTGTCTATCTTGTCTGGAACGCGGTTGGCCGACGACATCCCACCTTTAAGTTCCAAGTTCGAGTGGCTTCTTTGAAGTGTGCCATATTTGCTCGAATGGTAACATCCACTCGTACATCGTGTATCGGGGTGGCTCTATTGAAGAGCCATCGAGGGTCTAGTTTGACTACGAATTAGCCGATCGTCAAAGTATAGAATCATTCGTTCCCTTTGTATGAAATGCCCCATTTATTCCGTATACATTATACGTACATATGTATTTATGTAGTTTGTACCGTAGAAAATTGCCATTCCTTCAGGTCGAAATAAACACGTGATATTTGTTTATTTGTCTTTTTTATTTCTATAAATATTTATTTTTCATAGCAAAAATTAAATTCCTTGAGATTTCTTTACAAATTTTCTAGGTGTTCCATATTAGGCACCACTTTTTGACTTCAAGACACTTAAACTTTTGCACAGTTAACTATTAACATACGAATATCAATTTTAACCCTAGTTTCATTAAAAAAAAGCATGCCTCTATGTTTAGCAAGTGTTTAAAGTCAGGTGTTCCATATTAGGTGCACTTACCCTATATTTTGACCTAATGCAGTTGCACTATAGCCTAATTTAAATTGATATAGAAGAAGTGTTTTAAATTTTTTGAAAGACATCATACTGTGTGCTTACGAAAAAGAATTTAGTAAAGAAAAGGAACAGAAGAGCACAGTATTGGAATAACTTTTACGTAGTACAAGTAAAAATATAAGTTACCCAGAATTTACGAATCACGTTTGATTGTCAATTATTCTTACATCGGTTATTTCATGAGATACAACCTAATGTAACCACCTCAATTATTTTCGTTATTATTAGACCGATCAAAAATTGTTTTGAATTAATTTAAATTAATTAATTAAATTATTTTCGCTGTTGTAAAAGACACGAGAAGAAAAGTGAGGAGGAACTGTATTCGAAAATTCGATGGAAAAGATAATTATTTTCCAAAAATTTCTATTTTTCATCTGGTACACTAACCAAGTTTGCTTATTTTAGTAATAGGGCTAATACGTTCTTTAAAGTCAAGAAGATGACATAAACATTATTCTTTCCCATCTTCAATAACAGCAAAAATAAGTTAGACGTTAATATTTATTAAGCAGCACAGCCTGTATTCTTCGAACAGCAACTATTTTCGATAACTAACAAGTCTGACAATTATTAATTTGTGGATTACGCTTCGTCTAGTACACCGCCTCGAATCTAACAGTGGGGTTTGCGTTATCGACCGATCACCAGCTCGACTGTTAATCAACGTTCTGTCTCTCTGAAAATGAATATTTCTTTTTCAATTCGAAGAAATCTTACTCTACATATTCACTCTTCTAATTTTCCAATTCATGTTATAGCAATTGTATCATTCAAAATGTTACCTTATGTAATCTTATGTAAGTGTAACTGTCTGGAAAGTTAAAACCTAATTTGAAATATTTTTTTTTTCTCTAATTTTAATATTTCTTTTTCCAATTCACTCTTCGAATTTTCAAATCTATATTATATTACTTATATCGTTCAAGATGTTGCACGTGATCTTACGAACGTGTAACTGTTCGCTCGATGAAATTCTTCTGTATTTACTTAAGTCGAACACTTTTTGCCGGACCTGAAAAATTCATCTAGAATTTTCAAAGATACGCGACCGAAGTTTTCGAAATTTTAAGCCCCCTGTTCATTCTTGATAGCAGCTGATGCGTGTATGCATGAATTTATGTGAAAAAAACTCTGGACAGATCCAGACGCTGACGAAGTTTTTCTAAAAATGGTGACGCATGCTGTTGCATACCCATACACTGCTGCAAGTTATCCATCAATATTCTGTCAAGGTTCACTACGCTGCATCAACTTTATCTCTAGGATTTTTTATCTTCAGATTATAAAAATATTTCTACTGGCATCATAAATATGACTGCAATTCTTTTACGAGCAAGCAGCAGTTGTTTGAAAAATCCACGATGTTCTGGTAGGTTGTATATTTTCGAAACACTATGTTTCAACTAATATTCTGTGTTTTTGTAACAGGTAGATCTTTATGTAAGGATAATCGATGTTTCACTTTTGAACAACAAATTATTTAGAATACATATGCAAAGATCGGACTAAAATTCTGCACGGCATTGATAGCGATCTTGAAAGTAGAATCGTGAAATTAACATAAATTTAAAATTAGAACAGCTACCTTTATGCGAGAAAGATCATAATTCAAATTTATACGTCGTATGAAAAAATTAAATGTACTTCAACTGTAATGCACATACGTTTGAACTGTAAGCGCAGAAATGTCACATCCACGTGAATTATCATTTTACAAAAAAATATTTGTCTTTTGTACATTTTCTTTAATTATATTTTGTAGCATTGAATACACATGTTTGTTCCATTTACATTTTTTTTAAATTAAAATAAATCAAAATAAAAATATTATTATTAATTAATTAACCTATAAGAATCGTTACGCTTTGATCACAGCCGATTGTACGATTCTGGGCTCGAATGAGATGAATTTAATTTGATTTATTATTTCAGTTCCAAGATACACAAAGCTGCATTTAAATTTTGGAATTTTAAAATCAAATATAAACGTTATTTGCTCTTCAGTTTTATTATATGTACAAACATATTAGAAATCAGTGGTCGACTAGAAATCAGAGCTGGCAAACTTTATTTCAAACAACGAATAAAATCTCAGGATTTATTCGTGAATAACGAATAATGATTTTTTTTCGGAGAAAAATTATTCGTTATTCACGAATAAATCTGCAGCGTTATTCGTCATCAGAAATAACTCCACGATCAGAGTTGAGCATTATTCGAATGAAATTTTATTGGAATAAAATTTCGAATAAATCTTTCGAATGAAATTTTATTCGAACAAATTTTTCCAATGAAATTTGATTCCAATATTTCTAGCAGAAATAGACCATCCTAATATACCATATTCGTCTTACTTCCGATTATGATTGCATTACGAAGAAAATCCAGCATTCTGTTAAAAAAAAAAACAATGCTATCAACATTATTAAAATAAAAAAAAAATAACTTGAAAAATAGCTGCTGGTGTATCGTATTTCCTTCTCGCAACCGTCTACCTCTCACTGATAGGTACATTTCTACATAACACGAACAACGTAGATGATAACACATTTCTAGAGGACTACCTTGTACAAAGTATACAACAAAAATTTTCAACTCACTTATACATATAGAGCCAAGCATTTCTACCTCGACAAAACAGGAAACAAACTTTCACCATTCTATCAGACATATTATTCCGCTCGAAACAGCCCATTTAGAGGGTCATCGAGCAAAAAAGCATCGTCTTGACAATTTCAACTTTTAACCCAAACCTGTTCACCGCGTTTTTCCCCGTCCTTCTCGCAGGATACGTAGTAACGGTGCTTCCGTGGATGGCGCGCGATCAGAAGAGCAGAACTGTCGGACTGTCGGAAATCACGAAAGAAATATGACAGTACTGACATCTATCAAAGAAGCTCTGGACAGTTTGCAAGCCCCTCGTTCCTCTTTTCGATACTTCCCGTGCAGTTCGAGCAGGCTAGGTTGTAGACGATTCCGACACTGTTCTTGGCCAGTTTCTGGACGAAGTCGTTACGGTTTTTCGCCGGGCCAGCAGGACTCAATCGATCCGCGGCTGGATGGGCATAAAAAACTCGAGAGGGAACGGCACGGCGTGGCGTGGCGCACAAGTTGTGTTGTTGGCTTGATTTCCCAACGTGCACGGAAATCCATTTCACGAGCGGGCAGAGAAGCGGCTTTGAGAAACGCCGATATTGTTTTCTTGGCGGTCGGCGCGCTGATTTAAAGCGCTTCGCTGCCGGGCTTTCATCGAATCTCTGGATCCTGCCTGTGGCTTCGCGGTGGCGAGCTGCGTCGACTCTATGACCGTCTACGCTTCAACGATCGGGTAATCCTAAACGGATATTCCTGCCAACCGGAAGACACAGCGTGCAGGAGTAGAAAAAAAGGAGGGTAGAGGACCCGTGAAATTTGTGGAGAGATAATTGCGCGGATAGTTTGGATATGTGGATGTCAGGTGATAAACGCGACCGAGCTGCTCTACCCAAAACAAATCGTACTTGTTTTCACTACAAGTTCAAATTTCTAGAGGAGGCTTACGTTGAAAAATCTAACCTGCGAGGACTGAATTACATTCGGTAACGTCTAAATAACAAAAGACATACGATTTCACCATCAGAACTCGCCAACATTGAAGGTGATACCTTCTGGCAGGAATTAAGCTTACTACCTAATACAATTAGTCATGTAACTAAGGGTCACAGCAACCCTTACCCCACCAAACAGACTATGATTCTGTAGTTAAGTTTAAGCTTTCGGCAAAACAGTTTGATGGTTAAAATTTGACTCTTCGTTTATTTAGACTACTACTTGTGGTAAGTCCAACGTGTTTTTTTCTACACTTAGAACGTAAGAGTGCTGAAAATAGCGATACTCTTCTGTTCCCCTACGGAGGGTTAAGTCTCTATGTAGACGGAACTAAAATTCCTGCAAAAATGCAGCCAAAGGTAGAACTGCAAATGCGTGCAAGAAACAGAATCAAATTCCACAGAAAGGCGACAGGGTGGTATGGAAAGAGGATGAATGGGGGTAGAGGCAGTGGCAATTTATCACTGGACGTTGAAACAGGGTTAGCGGCGTTACATTCACGTGTGCCCGTGTATGAAACAGAACCTTATACGCGTGGAACAAGTCCCAGCTAGTGAAGGCCGAGTATAGGCAGCGAACCAGATAACGGGTAAGTTACCACAGCAACTAGAAAGGGAAGCCACTAAATCAAACCAGCCAAGAATGCCTTACGATAACCTCCGCATACCGCGGGTCATCGGTCTGTTGGTTAGCGGGTGTCCTTCGTTGGGACACTTTGGCCGTGCTATCGTCCTTGGACAGCGGCGAATTAAGGTAATACGAGGGCCTGTGAAGCACCGAAGTTTAAGGGTTGCGGATGGCAATGGAATTTGCGTTAAGCACTGTACACTTAAGACCGCCGTCAGAAAGCAGCGCTTAGATGGCTTCGGCGAAATTCATGGAAAAGCGACGCCACTTTAATCCCCGTGAACAGTTAAAATAATTGCTAGAATAGAGCTGTTCGGGTTAAATTGACTCGTAACGGAAAAATATTATAATACTTAAATAAATCTGAGCTCCATTCGTAATAAGTTTAAAATAAAAATAAGTTAAAAATTAACATAATATGCTTGTATAAAGAACAAATGATTCTTTTATGCTTTGCTTTTATCCTGGAAATTGTGAATATAAACGAAGGCTGTAAAAGAGGAAGGGGTAGTCAACAGGGACACAAGCCAGCTCATTCGCGAAAACCCTCGACGACGCATGAGACCCACCGATGTGTCGATCATTTTTAATCGGAAATACACAGAACTAGTGTGTATGGTGGGAGAGAAAGAAGACAAAGGAAGAACTTTTCTTTGCAGATAAAGTTAGTGTTAGATAGAGTCGTCAGAGTATTGTGGAAGGACTCACTGTTAGATAGGTCGTCAGTGTGTTGTAGATAGAGTCAGTGTTAAATAGAATCAGAATGTTGTAGATAGAGGCAGAGTGTTAGAGTCGTTAGAGCGTTGTAGAAAAAGTTACTGTTACATAGAGTCGTCAGAATATTGTAGATAGAGTCGTTAGAGTGTTGCAGATAGAGTCAGAGTGTTAGATAGAGTCGTCAGAGTATTGTGGAAAGACTCACTGTTAGATAGAGTCGTCAGAGATTTGTAGATAGAGTCACAGTGTTAAGTAGAGTCGTTAGAAAATTGAGGGTGAAGTGTCGAAGACAGATTATTGCAGACACTGCAGTATAAATCGTTTAAGAGCTGTCTGAATTGTGTCAGAATTGCATAACAGTTGCCTTAGCGTTACAAATTGCGTCGAATCATTGTTACATTCACTTATCATATTCTGTCAATTGTCATTACCATAAAGCACCATTATAAACTATTATATGAAGCATACTTAACAATACAGATTCCACAGTATTGCTAGAAATTTCAATACTTTGTCAAATAAATGCAAACCAGTTGTATTGACTGCTTTGATGGCTCTAATACCAATCTAATTCTTCAAGTCTTAATTGCCATTTATCATGCAATTTTCCATCGAAGTTGTTACCAATATACGAAACCGTACAGTTTAAACAAAATATCTTCAAATAGCAGAATATATGTACGTTTAATTTTCAACACCGACGAGATAGCAACTTCGTCATCGGGTTGAATCGAACGCAAAACCGTGAAAGCTCCGCGATCACCGATTTCTCTGTCCACGATGCTGAACACGTAGCGACGACATCATGGCCTCACCCTCTTCGCCAAACGGATATAGGCAACGGATGCCGAACAGCCACGTTTCTCCTACCACGCTGACACGATACATACATGGAGAAACGGGAACCGAGAGCTGACTGGCGAGAATAAAATCGCGCCGCTGCGTTCATCGCAACCGAACTACCCTCCGTTCCTCTTTTGTTTAGGAATTTTCTAACAACGGCCTTATAATACGAATGCCTAGAATTCAGTTTTACTCATTCAACCGTTTCGAAGGAGATCAATTCCACTGTTAAATACACATTTAGAGCTGTATAGTTCCAATCTTTTGTTTCACTATACGCACTATCGACAGAAATATATCATTGTGCGCATATCGTTAATTTCTTTCAATTCGAGATGTTTTGTTCGTAAATTTTATTAGTGGAATTTTTCAGAAATGGAACAAGGTTTTACTTCCTGTAAACAGTTGTACTTTCGTAAAGAGACATCAAATTTATACCGGAATGGAACACAATTTCAGTAATTAATTAGATGATGTGACAACAGAATTCCTGGATTGATATCATTATCGTAATGTTGGCACTGCATATTCTTGAAAGATATTTGAGATAATAGTGGTCTCTAATCCCGAAGAGTTTGCTTTGAGATTATGGACAATTAAATTATTGACGTTCTAAAATACTTTTTTATCTTTCTATTTTTAGACATATACGTGTGATTCATCGCGAGAATGTTTTTGGAAGGGTGCTTAGGCCACTATGGAATTTAAATTTTGCCGTATACAGGGTAGTTTATATTGAAATGTCAATTGACCCAAAATTGTGGGTTAAGCTACTATTGTGCTGATAACCTCATTTAAGAGTGCTTAAAATAGACGGTTAAGTCTCTAGAAGCAATGAAAATTCCTCCAAAAACATATCCACCGTTCGGTATATTGACAAATCATCAAATACGCACGTGAAACAGTATTCACGTGCTCGAGAAGCAATTCTCCGCGTAACCACAAAATTTCATTAAAATCATTATCCGACGCTATTCTGGCGACCGAAAATCCGATACCTCGATTAAAACCGACCCCGCAACCTTAACTCTCACGCTACAGAAACAACAACAAAAAAAAAAAAGAAATCACACACAGCGCAGTAGCAGTAACCATAAAGAATCGTTGGAAACTGAAAGCAGCCTCGTCTCTGTGTACGTCTCTTTTTTTTTTTCAGGTCGCAGTTGTCGATTCATAAAGGCGGTGCACCGGCTGCAACAATGGACGCAATGAGCAGTGAACGTTAACTGGCTGCGGTATTGTTGTTTCGCAGAGGCACTCGTGATAGGTCACTTCTGTCGATACGGGATCCCGTGGGTGGCGGCCAAGGCAAAGAGCGTCACCGAAAGTAAAAATATCAACGCGACAGATTCGATATATCGGTCGCCAGGAATCATCGTTTTAAATGGATGCGGTGAAGCGGTATTTAATGCAGTTTCAAACGTTTCCGAAGAACCACGGAAAGTGGTTTCAAATTTTTCTTTTTTTTCTCTGTTCGCTCACCTTTTCTCTCTATCTTCCTCTCTTTTTTTCGGTTCAATCCGTTTTCCAGCCCCCTTTGCTACCTATCTTTTTTTCGTTTGTACATCGTGCACGCGCGCGATATTGATTCCGGTCGACGTACGTACACGTCACTACCCTTTGAAAGCGGTGTATATTTAATTGTTCGAAAGCGGATCTTGTGCGGTTTTGGGCTGACCGCGCGTGTTATTCTTTCAGCGTGCGGTTCCCGGGGTTTTATTAGCGAATTGATAGTTTACAATGGCGAGCGTATATGACAATGGTTCGGGAGTTTTTGGAATTTTTCACTGAATTGGGAGAGTTGGCAATTTTGTACAGGGTGTCTTTTTCAAATGGACACGGTGGAGTACCTCAGAAGGAACTGAAGCTATCGAAAAAGTGTGCTTACGAAAGTTGTTTGGAATAACGGGGGACACAATGTAGTCGAAGTATTTTTTGCAGGGGAAGTAGCAGGGGAGATTTCAATGTCAAGTTAATTTTTTTTCGCGAAATGCTGTATTTAACAACGCGATTTAAATTTCTGCAATAGTATCTACTTAATTTACACTCTAATTAGATTAGGTTTAATTTACGTAACTAGGTGAGCTTTTAAAAATGATATTTGTTTCGAAATTATTCGAAAACTGCATTGCTTACAAAAAAAAGCGTTATCTAGTAAAAAGTGGTGTATTAGAAAAAAAAAAACGCGCGCTGTGATAGCCCTTTGCTAACTCCTTTTTTTTTATCGAGATCACGTTCAATTTTTTTTTAACGGAACAACCAGTGTGTCACTTTCAATTCCGAAAAGAGTAGAGTGTACAGTGAAAAAAATAGATTGTATTGAACGAAAAAAGGATCACGAAGACATGGTCGAAATAACTATTACTTCAATGGCATGTGTTAGAATCGCTAATTTCTATAAAGGTCATTTGGACCTTTCAGAAAACATTACAAATATTTTTTTAAATAATACATATGATATACAATAATGTAAAATAATGAATAAATAAATGATCGTATCTCTGTTACGTTTTTTCACTTTGTCCTCCCACTTGATTCATATTGACCCGCTAAAAAATCTCACACCGGGGACAAAAACAATTCAGGAAATTCATTTTCGTTTTTCGTGTTACTGAAAATATCTGAGTGTCAAAAATTAATGCAAAAATTCTTTAAAAAAAAAACAGATAATAATTTGGCGCTGGAAAGGTTTAGTAGCATTAACCCTTTAACCTACAACAACGTGTCAGACTCGTGGCAGAGTTTCTGGCCAAGATGTAACAGAAATAGTTACATTAGTGAGAAAAATTCATTGTAATCCTAACTTTCGTTTTAATTTGTAAGATCAAGGATTCCTAAATGTAATTAATCTACAACAGATCAGCTTTTGTTACCTGATACAGTACGAAAACATTAAATGGCTGACGCTTAGATGCATAGTCAGAAAAGAAATCATACGTTAAGGGGTTAAAGAACGGTGTAAATTTCAAGCACCCCTAACTATTATAATAAACGACTTCTTACAATAAGTCAGTACAAATCAATTCTAATCATATTATAATCCATATTGCAAACTCAATGTTGCTGCTTTAACAGAGATAGGAAAAGTTCGTCGCAATTACTCCTAACAATTTGAAATAAAAGTTTGAAGTAGAAATTTCTCGAAATGACCGAACAAACTTCTCTTCTAAAGATTTTAACAGCAGGAAAATTGAATCTGCTCGGTCTTACACCGTGATTCAATCTCTCCTCTCGAGTGCGGATTACTGCACATGTACGGCCACCGTTTCTCTAGTTAATAATAACCAGATTATCAATGTAATTGACAGCGTAAGATGATCTCGTTCATCCACGTTCGTTAAGGCAACGAGCTACAGGCCCCGTGTGGAACGATGAAAGTAACGATACTTATAACGTTAACATGGCGCAAAGGCGGCGGCTTACTTTGTAATGAGTTAATGCATTTTTCGCGGCGCTTATTAACGTTGATGGCATTATGGCGTGCCGCGGCCATAAGGAAATTAATACGCGTAATGAGAACATCTTTGTACACGTAAAAGGGTAATTCGCGTTAAATATCGTTCACGAAAGCTGTTGCATATTATTACGAGACGCCATGCTGTTATATTGTTAACAAATATTTTCTACGTCTTCAAGATTGTACGGGCTTTTCTATGTATCGTGTGAGATTTGGTTGAAATTTTTTGTGGACATTTGGAAGGAAAATTTTTCGAAGGTGATCTGTATTTTTAAGGTATTCAAGAAAAAGAGAAACAAAGGTATTATGTTTGTAAAGATAAATAAGGTATACTAAGGTGTTTCTAAAAATAAATAAAGGCATTATATTTCTAAAGTAAATAAGGTATTTTAAGATATTTTTAAAAATAAATGGTCAAAGTTTTAAACACCAAGTCGTTATTATTTTCAAGACATTTTGTTACAAAATTCTTGAATTGATACAATTATTTCTAGAAAAAGAGAAATATATACGCGGTTTAAATTAATATTGTAATCTATCATAATAAATATGAATTCAATCATTTATTTCACACTAACGTAATTATCATGTAATGGGAATTATCAATTTGATAGTTATCTAAATTTTATTCCTATTCCTATTTTCATATCCTAAATTAAAATCCACTTTGCGCTCTAATTAATTTTTCTTATTTGTTTCTCAAATTTTAACCATATCTCATTTTCCATCTTTATAAACTCTTGAAACAAAAAGGAAAGAGAATAGCATTTACTAAATTAAAAGTTACACACTTGTCTCTTTCTAAAGATTTGACAAGTTTCGTTCAACCCCATACAAAAATATTCGTTTAACGAACAGTTGAATAAATTTTGAAATGGAATTCCCGATATCAGCGAAATAAATCACAATTGAATTGTAACGCTGAAAATACGAAATAACAATTTTAACTTGGAAGAATTGTTCGTCAAGGAAATCCGATTCAATTGTTGACTATGGACGAAACTCAATTATACAATAAGAAGATTTCTTATCTAACATTAACCGCGTTGCTATTTTGCTGACTGTCTCAGATCTATTTACTATAGATACGATTTTGCTAGAGTGCCTGGAAGTTGTCCATTAAAGTTGACACAGGTTCGCTCTTGGGATTATACCGAATTGGAATTTGATATACGAACGACAGTTTTAACCAGAGTTATTCTTACAGTGTATCTCGCCTTACGGCTATACCTCAGAACACGATAAAAAATTAAAGACAAAAGTTATTTCCGTACTGCCGACAATCAAAGCGGCCGTAACGGAAGGTGAAAAGCAAGAAAGCAATTGTCACTTCCAATAGAGCTGTGACTGAAATAGTAATAGTTGTTTCGATACAAATCGAAGATTTATTTCTGCACAAAGTTTTTAACACACTTATTCAGGTTAAATTTGTTTTCTTGATGAACTATATATTTTTTTCATATTTTGTAAATGAGTCCATTTCACAAACTTTTTGAAAATGACAATGGAGATTATTTGCAGTATTCAACATAATCACGTTAGTTAAAATATATTTATTCAATCAAGAAACAGTTTAACTGGAGCAATCATTCTAAGGATTATAAATATTTAAATAAATACATATTTTTGAAATTAATTTAGTTAATAGTTATAGAATTATTCAATTATAGTATGCAAATAATACTGCTAAGTATTATATTAGACATAGAGCTCTTACATCATGTGTGAAATTGAAATTTGCAATTTGAATTTTGCAATTCTTCAGAGACATATAAATAAATACTTTTCAAAAGGTGTCAAGCAGTATAATATAGACCAGTCGAAAAAGGGATCTTTGTTACAACAAAGTGAAAAGATCACTACAAACAAATAATACAATCACATACAAAACTTCAGTATAAAATATCGCCATACACGGTACGTGACACTTCAAAATTACATTGTGATAACGTGAAAACCATATCTCGTCTAATTGTACTTCATTGCCTCACTCATGTGTAGTACCGTAATTTACGGTACAACTAAAGCTTGAAAAATACAAGTTTACCAGGTACAAACTATTCGAAACATACTCGTTCAATAGCAAAAATATTCTAGATAGGAAATATTGCAATGAAACGTGACATTGAAATAAAAACGAAGTGAAATATAGTAGCAGTTTGTTCTACAGAAAAATTCTCACAAAATATTCCCACAAATTGAAACGAAAATTAAGAAATTCTAAGCAGAGGACAAAAATACTATTTTTCTTTTTTTGGGGGAGGGAGTAATGAAATTTTTATTAAACATTCGTAATAGACCGTTGGAGAGAAGGTCGAGGAAACTGGAATTCAACCTCGTTTCGCAATAGGTGTAACGCATGTTACGCGTTGGAAACCACTTTCATCGCAATTTTCCAACGAATGCGAAGTTCAATACGAAAGTTGTACAAGTTACTTCACAAACGGGCCGACAGTACTGTCGACTGAAATTCAACTGAAGAAAATCGCGTAAATGTATCGGCATGTACGTCGAAATGTTGAACAACAACAAGGAAACAGTTGAGGGGATATTTGTGACAAAGAGAGCAGAAAACACTGCGAGCTTTGTAGCCGAAGCTGGTCACACGGATGGAAAATTAACTCTGGAACGGTGAACGCTTGTTGTTATTTTAAGTTTCACGAGGTTAAAATTGTTCTGTGAAAATTAAATTGTATTCGACCGAAATGGGAAAGGCTAATATACGTACATCTGCGTGAAACTGTGAGTAAAAGGCGCTCTTAACAATGCTTAACTCGTTCTACGTGTGCTCCAAGCAATCGTCGAAAACAGTTGGAAAAAATAAAAGGTAAAGGAGAGTAACAATAGTATGCGCTGTTTCCATTCTCACTCTTTCACGTCGGAGGTGTTCGTATACCCTTTTTCTCCGTATAGAGATATACCGGCGTCTGTAATTGTTTATGATGTTCTTTATTTAAAAAATTGAACAGACTCTGTTTAATTCGTAGCATCGTGGAAAGTGAAAATGTGGTCTTTTAGAGGACACAAACTAATACACAACGGCGGGTAAAAATAAACTAAAGGTAATGATAAAAATTTTTTCGTTTGAAGACTTCCTTTTTGAGAAAATCGAATTGGAATATCGTACAGTGTAGAAATGAATTCTTCAAAGCCACCGAGTTTCTATCGCGATGGTATTCGTAAGCTGCTGGAAAAATGACAAAGGGTCATGAACAATAATGGAAATTATTTCGATGATTGGTCTGTTTTCGTTCGTTTTAAATGAAACTTTGATTGTACCCAAAAGTCGGAAAGAATTCATTTCTACACTTAATACCTTGACATAAATTCTTGCTCTTATAAAGGTAGGTTATTAAAGCTTAGTGAGTACACTTATGCACATTTTAGAATAGTGATAGTAAATAAATACATAATAAAATTGCAAATTTTTATATATTGCGCATTCTAAGGTATAATATTTGAAAAGTCAAGGAAAAAAAGGGTGAGGGTTTGTTTGCTGGCTATTATGATATTTGAATACATATGGATACATTTCTTATTGTAGAATTACGTTTTGTATTTAGAAATGGGAAAAGAGATGAAAGTTCCAGGTTATTGCCATTTAAATAATAACAGTATGCACATACTGGACAAAAGGTGAAGGAAAAAGGAAGAGAGCATGCGTTGCATAGTGTCTCTGTGCTGTGTTAATGCATTTTTTAAGTGTGACTGTAAAGTAAGTGTTAATTAATTCAATATTGACTGGGGAATTAAACAGACACTTACTTTCCCCTGTATTCTTCATTTGCATAAATTTTTGCTGATCCTTTTCCGCGATGCAACCATGAAAATATTATGATTCTCAAACCCTGTACACAGCTATGCTCACGATACTGATAAAACAAAACTCTATTATTTTCAGAGCAAGTAATTCGTTTTACTTCTGTCACTTTGTATGTTTTCTAAGAACTGGAATTGGTTAGTTAACTTTCCTTTGAAAGTGTCCCAATTACATACATCCTCTCAACGGTAATTTATGCACAGAACAGAACTTAAGATTTATGCATCAATTCCTTGGAAGAAAAAGTACTTTGACTGACATCACATAAGAGTGATTGCAGCATTTCGTAGACTATTTGGTTTTCAAGAACCCTTTAGAAGGAAGACTTGTTAGAGATAAAAAAAAAGAGTCAATATGCGATAGAGTTTCGTGCAGTATGATCCTCGAGGAACTTGTACCGAACTCAATACCTTTACATTGAATTTCGAACTTCTACTTCAACTTCGTAACTTACATCTCGAATTTCGTATTTGAACTTTTAACACGATGAAATAGCTTTTCTATTTTGCACTTAGAGTGCTCCTGTAAACTGAATTATATTTGTTAATTTATTGTTGTCTATTATTTATTTCCACCTGTTTATGAATTTTCTGTATAACTCTCGCAAATGAAATTCTTTCGAATCTCTAAAAATATGTTTCGATGACATTTAACTGCAAAAAGAATAAAAAATGGACACTTTTGCAAAGAACAAATATTTCTAATTTCAATTAATCCTTAAAACAGATCGATTCCAATTATTATACTTATCTCTCTCTCTACTTAAAAGCATTCTGATTTTCTATCCAACTTTTCACTGATGAGATCGTTAAAATGAACGAGAGCCACCGATAAATAAAATATATCCACGGTATTTAACCGGTACCTCGATATCTTCGTTCTTTCTTAATCAAACATAAAAAGAAATCCATCGTCTTGTCCATTCAAAAATTTCTTCTTGTTCGAAAATTGAATTTCAAATAAGATGGAACGAGAGAGTGATCCGATAAGTAGAATAAATGGTCGATTTAACAAAATAAGAAAGAAAAAATAAGGGAAAAGAAGCATTCAAAGAAATCAATCGTCCGTACTGTAAAAGAACGTCTATTTCGATCTACGTTTGAAACGAGCCAGCTATGAAAGCCTCCATTTTATTCGATAATCCTTCTACAAGTACCTCGGGAGTACCAAGGAAATTTTTACAGAAAAAGTACCTATTTCATACTGCTTCAAAGTGGTGGGCCAGTTAATTTCACAGTTAAATTATACAAAAGTAATCGAAACCTCTCTGACAACGCAGATACTTAGACACACATCTTGCAAATACGTACGGTTCGCTACAGCAAATCGGCTGTTCGAGTTTTACTAATTGTAATAAAAATATATTGGAAAAATATGCACACACATTTATACCTTAAAATAATTTTTATTACACTTTATAACACTTCCTTTGTGACTTCGACGTAAAGTACTCTTACACTACCGGCCCAAAGTTTCGGATCACATACCAATTTATATTAATATGGAATCTGCTACTAATTCTTTATCAACTTGAAATTGATGTTGTGGAGATCAATAGCACTTTATCTCATTTCGATTGATTTGAATAATAAAAAATTCGTTGGAAAATTATTATAAATGCTAACATTTTAGGGGAATTTATTGTGCAACTTGCAATGCACAGTGATTCCAAACATTTGGCCGGTAGTGTATATTTAGAAGTTTCATTGTGTGTACTCGTTATACTACGAGTTTCTAGGCTGAATTATTCTTTTTCAAGATCTTAATAATTTTGTAACGACTGTTTTTTAGGTTTGCTACACATTTAATAACTGTCCTAATTCTTATGAACGAGAACGTAGAATGTAATTCTCCTGATAACATACATACACTACCGGCCAAAAGTTTGGAATCACCGAGCATTGCAATTTACACAAAAATTTCCAGAAAAAAGTCGGCGACTTTGAGAATTTTTTATCATTCGAATCAATTGATATGAGATAAATTGATAAATGTAGAATTGAGATAAAGTTCAAATCTATAAAAAATTAGCAGCAGATTTAATATCGATGAAGAGTTGGAGGTGATTCCAAACTTTTGGCCGGTAGTGTATATTGCCTAAAAATATACAGTAGGGCATGCTATAACGCGGGAAATATAGTACAAATGAAGTTTCACCACATCGCTTTTTGGGTCAAATTTAATTAATCCAAAATTACAAAATTACAAATTCAGAATTTGTGTGTTCCTTTCTTTAATCGCATTATACGGGGACAGTAGCAATTTTTTTATCGCGTTATACGGAGTCTCACTGTATACTCTAGATACAATTTTTCAACTCAACTTTAAGATGATATCTCTGGTCGACACAGCCGAGTGTTATCATGCAACAAAGTAATACTTCTTTATTTTTTTCCTATAAATGGTCTCTTTCCTTTTCAGTCCCTGACATGTATACCCCATTTAACTGACAACAATTTCGCCTAACTGAAATACTTGATATATCCTATCAAATATAAGGAGAGACCTTTCACTCACAGATATCTTCCCTTAATGTTGATTTGCTGGATACGTCAAGATTGACCTGACTGTGCAGGAGGTTATCGTAATAAACCCAAATATTTCAGTTGACAATCTTCCATAAAAAATTCTTTCTCAAGAATGAAAAGTCTTAACTCTCGTAAGATAAAACACGAATAACATATATAATTGTAATTAGTTGCCCGTCAATTTCCTTATAAGTGAAGTAAATCGTAACATAGTAAGTGTACTGGAAAATGTACTTCGAGTGAAATTTCAGTTTAAAATGAAAGTATTTCATTTACACTTAAACGACTGAATTGAAATATTTAAAATTTTATAATTTAACACGTTGACTGCCGCGCGCATTTTACATGGTTTGCCCATGGCGCCAACGTGAATTTTTTATTATGCGACGCCGGTCACCGGTGACCCCCACGGCGCTGCAGCCAAGTCGAGTGCCGGTCACCGGTGACCCCCATGGCAGTCAATGTGTTAAATAACATGTAACTGTGGGTGAATAACACGTGGTAGAAAGTTTGATACGAATATATTTTACAATAATAATTGCACAATAACGATAAAGACACATAAAAAGGAATAATAATAACCTGATCAATGCTCTCTTATTCTTTCTCGCATATATATGCTCTCGCACTCTTTGTTATCATTAACAACGCGGTTCTACTGTTTACTCGCTGTTTCTCTCTAGGACACTGCCCGTTTCCCCAATCTCGAGTCGATTCGAATATCAGCCATATATTATGTCTATCCTAGATCGTTCACACAAATTCAAAACAAACACACGGCATTCACGCCATCACTCACAACATATTATTAAAACCAAATCCACAGTAACTTAGTTTCTTTATTTTAGTAATAATTTTGAATAAATATATATATTTACAGTTTACAATAATCAGAATTAAATTTTTCAAAGTATTACAATAATATGTAACAATAACATACACACTGGCGTAAGAATAACGTGAAAAGTGGAATTCAGAGTTTTAAGTAGAAAACTTTTGTATAAACGTAGTAATCAAAAAGTTTTCCCCGGTGAAAAGTATCAAACCGCAGCTTTCTCTTTCGTTCTTCTCTTAAAAGGAAAAAGAACGAACGGAAAATGTATATCGATCAGCAGACGAAACTGGACCAAATAAGCTGACGATGAGTCCTGTTTCGAATCGGCGAAGCACAAACCGCACGAAGGGACCAGATAAGCAGTCTACGGGGAAAACGGTTAGAAACGGCG
>NW_017100422.1:224393-227302 GCF_001263275.1 Habropoda laboriosa
GAGAATTCGTGCTGTTACACGGAGATTTCGTGCTACTTTCGCGGCAATGCTCGTCTGTTTAACGCGCTGCCGTGAAATCGACGGGATCCAAACGCCACGAACGTTCTTTAGCTTCTCTTCAGCCACTTTTCACCGAGCAGGACAATTTCTTTTGATTCTACATGCGAACTTCTCCGGTCTTTTCCATTCCTCGGGGCGTTAAATCGTCTAGACCGGGGCGTAATCGTAAAGAATGGCGTCATTGGGGCAACCAGTCGATACTATGCGAAGAGAAAGAAGATGGGAAGGTAAATTAAGGGTGGATATACGAGACAGGAATAATAACGAATTATTACACTGTCAAGTTTCCATTCATTCAGAAATGACTTTCTTCAAATGCTACAATACTTTTGAAAAAGTAATACAGTATTACAAAAGTATGTAATACTTTTATTATATATTGCAAAAAGTATCGTGTCCTTTTTTAATGTATAACAGAAAAATTATACGCTTTTTTAATACTATAACACCTTTTTTAACCTTTTCGCTACGGCGCGCTTGTGACAAAATATGATCGCTATGAACGGAGCGCATTACTGACTAGTCGACACTGAGGTACATTTCATATCTGATTTTTGTTTCCCATATGTTTCCAATATCTGTCTTATAAGATTTAAATGAAATTTGGCAAACGATAATTTTGTCGCAAAAACAAAAAGGAAACAAAAGGTATATATGGTATGAACGTATATGTACGCTCTTCGTACCCGAGCGTCCACTTTTCGAGAGCGTATATATACGCTCTTCGTATATGAATGTTCATTCTTCGAGGGCGTATATATACGCCCTTCGGAGCGAAAGGGTTAACGGTATGAAAATTAATTGGAAATTTTAATCATAAGGAGTACAATATTGTCACATTTAAATAAAGATTGTGTTGGATTATGAGGAGAAATGAGTATGTGTCTGTGTAATGGTAACAGCAAAAATGATCAACATACTGAGACAGATTAATATAAATATATATATAGAAATAACATAGTAACCATCTGTTTAGTATGGGTGACGCTGATACGTTTTTTTTTTCTCTGCGTCTTGTCGATGTTTGTTTGATTGATTGCATAGCGACGTGCCTTCCTCGCGTATCAAAATAAAGAAGATTCATAATTAGAATAATATCTTTTAATTTATTACCATAATTCTAACAGATTGAATTGATACCAAGCTAACATCTTTACAGAAATCGCTCTCTACAGTTCCTTAATACACAAAAATCATAAATTATCTCCAATATAGTTTACGTTATAGTATATTTTTAAAAAAATATTACGGTACTAAAAAATTTGTTGTTTGAAAATACGAAGATCCTTTCTTCTGTCCTTTGAAGTATTTCCATCCTTATTTTGTCGTTATTATGTATTAAAAATAATATTATGAATTAAGATCTTACTACTGATAGAATGAAGTAATTTATTTTTCATTAAAATATTATGTAGATAAATTAATTCATCTTTCATTATTCGATAATGCTTAAACTAAGAGTGTTTGTGATTTAAAAGAATGTACAGAATAAGTGGTTAAATATTTCTTTAGTCTTGGTAACGATTAATTCCACCAAACTGTATTGTATACAATTTGATTTTCATGTGTTCAGAAACTGAACAGAGCGATTTCTGTAAAGAACTTAAAATTGCTATTAATTCAATCTTTATTTAAATGTGACAATATTTCACTCCCTATAATTATCATTTTCAATTTATTTTCAGTCATTTCTTATAAATACTCCTCCATTCTTCTTAAAATCTTACTCATTGTTTACATTACAAAGAAAACTAAATTTGACTAAAAAACAAAATCGATAAACAATTCTATTCAAAGGTAACACGTGATTTATGGACAAGAACGTACATATGTACAAATATATGTCTCACTTTGAACGATCCCATCTGCCGATTACTTTATTTAAGCAACCCTGTTCATACGTCATAGTTCAGGTCGTAAATAACTTCCACTTAGAAAACTAGAATTTAGTGTACGAAGTTTTACAGAACAAATGGAGCATAAGCTACCTTTGTCCGTAAGTTAAGCAAAGAACCTATGACTCGATCCAGTGCATGTGTGTCATACTATTTACAGAGTTCAGACGAACACGTCATTTGTACTCTTGTTATCAAGTAAAGCAAAACTATCTTGTATCTAGCTTTATAGAAAAAAAACTACATTCTACGAAAAAGAACTTAGATGTTTCATAAGTATTAGGACACTTATTGAATGTGAAGCACGCCTAAACAGTCGTTATAAAATTATTAAAATTCTAAAAAAAGGATGTTTCAGTTGGAAAACTCGTAGTATAACGAGTACATACAATAAAACTTCTAAATATCTATTTCCGTTTCGAGTGCCGTTATAAAAATACGATTGATGATACCGCACCAAACATAACGACATTAAATTTGAAAATGAGTTTCTCGCATGTCGTTCAACTTATCTTAAATTACAGCTATCAATTAAAAAAAATTCGCAGTATCGCCATTACGCGAAAACCATCAGAAATTTGGAAAATTTATTCAAGCCATCGTATTGTATATAAAAAATAATGATACCTTGTCTTCTTCTATTTTCCTCGCAAATCTACCACTTACGAGAGAAACGCTGAAAACTAATAGCCTGAACATTCTGTACATTTTTACTGCCACATGATTCCAGCTTCGGCGAAGAAATGTAATTTAAATCGCATAATACTTTCTGTAGGAGCATAAAAGGTGTCCTAATACTTACGAACGGCAGTATATAACAAGCTGAAGCGCATAAATTCCAGAAAATCGCTACATTCTCTCATCCATCAACGTTCATCCGAACTTACGACGGGACAAGAAGTGTCGAGCAACCAGTAAGCTTCAATCTAACGCGTTTCACAAGCTAACCGGGGA